>NW_003852505.1:634243-724075 GCF_000181295.1 Otolemur garnettii | reverse complement strand
GGCTTGCAGTGCTATAAATTTCCCTCTTAGGACTGCCTTTGTGGTATCCCAGAGGTTCTGGTAACTCCTATCTTCATTATTGTTTTGTTCCAAAAATTTGGTAATTTCCTTCTTGATCTCGTCTCTGACCCACCTATCATTCAGCATAAGGTTATTTAGCTTCCATGTGTTTGTATGAGTCTGTGGATTGCTGTTGTTACTGAGTTCAACTTTTATTCCATGATGGTCTGAGAAGATGCATGGAGTAATTTGTATTCTTTTAAATTTGCTGAGGTTAGACTTGTGACATAAGATGTGGTCAATTTTGGAGTATGTTCTGTGCGCTGATGAGAAAATTGTGTATTCAATTTTGTTAGGAAGAAATATTTTGTAGATATCTGTTAAATCCAAATGCTGGATGGTTAAGTTTAAATCTAAATCTTCTTTGCTAAGCTCCTTGTTGGAGGATCTATCCAACACTGCCAAAGGAGTATTAAAATCTGTGACTATGATGTAGCTGGCAGAGATCAAGTTGCTCATGCCTATCAGCATATCTCTTTAAGATTGAGGTGTATTCTGGTTGGGTGCATAAATATTGATAATTGAAGTATCATCATATTGAGTATTGCCCTTAACAAATATAAAGTGACCATATTTATCCTTGCTTACTTTTGTTGGTTTAAAGCCTGTTGTATCTGCGATTAACATTGCAACACCTGCTTTTTTCTTTTTTTAATTTGCCTGGAATATAGATGACTGTCCCTTCACCCTGAGTCTATATCTTTTAAGGCAAGATGACATTCTTGTATGCAGCAGATATCTGGTCTGAGGAGTTTGATGGCATTCTTGTATGCAGGAGATATCTGTCCTCTATCCAGTCAGCCAGCCTGTGCCTCTTTAGAGGACAATTTAATCCATTCACATTGATTGAGAATATCGATAAGTAAGCCTAGTAAAATTTTGTGTATCGAGTTTTTCGAAAGTCCAGTGGACATCTTTAATCCTTTCACCACTGTGGAAGTTGGAATTTGATCAAAAGTTGCTCAGTGAGTTTACTTTTGTGGTGGAAGATTACCCTGGTCATTATGGAGAATAGGTCTGAGAATATCCTGGAGAGCTGGTTTAGTTATGGCAAATTTCTTCAACATGTGAATGTCACTAAAGTATTTATTTAATTTCTCCATCATAAATGAAACTCAGTTTATCTGGATACAGGATCCTGGGTTGAAAGGTATTTTGTTTTAGGAGATTAAAAGTTGATGACCACCCTCTTCTAGCCTGAAAGGTTTTAGCAGAGGAATCTGCAGTCATTCTAATATTCTTCCCCTTGCATGTTATGGTTCTCTTACATCTGGTTGCTTTTAAAATTTTCTCTTTCATATTAACTTAATGAAGTTAATTATGATGTGCCTGGGGGAAGTCTTGTTCAGGTTGAGTTGTGCTTGGGTTTGAAACTGTCTGCTATCTGAATTTCAGAATCTCTTGTCATATCTGGAATGTTCTCTTTCATAATTTCATGAAGAAGAGCCCTTGTGTTTTGTGAAATAACTTCGTCACCTTCAGGGATTCCTATAAGGTAAATATTTTCTTTGAATTATCCCGGAGCTCTCTGAGAGAATGATCTGTTTTTGCTCACCATTTCTCTTCCTCTTTCAACTCTTGGGCACATTCAAAAGCTTTGTCTTCAATGTCAGAGATTCTTTCTTCTGCCTGCTCCATTCTGTTAGTGAGGGATTCTACCATATTTTTCCAGATCTTTGATGGCTGAAAAGTCTTGCCTCAATGTATCTAAATCTTTGGTCATTTTGTCTTTGAAATTATTGAATTCTTGAGACATCTTTTGAATAATTTGAAATTCTGATTCCCTCCTTTCCTCTATTCAGTTGATCTTATTTGCTATCCAGACTCTTATTTTTTTTATTATTTATTATTTATTATTGCTATCCAGACTCTTAACTCTATTTCTGACATCTCAGCCATCTGTTTATGGATGGGGTCTTCAGTTACATCTGCCATGTCCTTCCTTGTGGGGGTTGATCTAATCTGGTTATTTATGTTACCAGAGATTTTCCACTGATTCCGCTCCATGCTGAATTTACACCATTTGGCTAGGTGAGCAGATAAGGAGAAGTTGGTTTAGGGGCTCCAAGAGTAGTGATTATCTAGCCCTTTGCCCAAAGGCTGGGACTGGTGTCTGTATCTTTTCCCCTAGATCTTTGCCAAGGACCTGTACAGTGCTACGGCCTGAGAGACTGGGGTCCTGCTTGGTGTGGCGGGGCTAAGTGTCTCTTTCTTGTTTTCAGCTGGTCTCTGTTCTACCCTCGTAAATCAGTTGCTCTGTCTTGAAGACTCTGCTGTGGAGAAATATCAGCAATTAAGTCACCCTAACCCCCCACAGGCAACAATTGGGAAAGGAAAATCATACCTTCCCACAACCACACACCCATGGTACCACTTTTGTTAATCCTAGGGTGATTGGCCTAGTTCAAGAGATCCAAGTCAATTGTCCAGATGGGGGAGTTCAAAAGGTCTCTGGTCACTAGACAGCAAGGGTCTGCTGGCACCTCAGGTATGACTCGCTCCAGTGCTCCATGAGGTTAGAAGGACCAACCCAGCAAACAAATAGTTCTGGGAAAGTTGATGCCTACTTCCCCACCTTGCACCTTTGTCACACCCAGTCACTGGTAACACCACAGGGCTGTGACATAGTCGTCCAATAAGCGAGTGTGGCAGGGCTTTATGTCTGCCAGAGTCAAAGTAAAGTCAATGCCTCCTCCACTTGGTTAGCACTCTTTTTCGACAGCCGGCAGAGGAAGCTGAAGCCTGTCTGTCTCCGGCACTCAGTGGCAGCTGGAGAATGTTCCACCTGAAGTTAATCTAGACCTGGAATTTGTTTCCTTAGAGTCGTGGCTTGCCTTGGCGGGGAAGACATACATTTATCTATTTCTTCTCTCCACTCAGCTCTCCTCCTTCAGCTTTGTTGGGTTCTTTCTGGCTGTTATCTCTCCCCCTTGACTGGAGTTTTTGTTGAAAACTAGCTCCAGTCATCCCTTATCCCCTGTTGCCCCATGTTCTTATTGAATGTGAAAATTGGAATTAGGGAATATAGCCAACCCAGGGATTTAGCAACGTACAAAATACATTGAAACAAAATGAACAAATAAATGAACAAAATGAACAGACAAAAATGCTACCAGACACAAAAGCACACAGATGCACAGACAATCAGAAACAAGTAAACAAACAAACAACAACAACAAAATGGTAATCATAAAATGATAAAAAAAGAAAAGAAAAGAAAACTGTTAGTCTGATGTAGGCACTCTCAGCAATCATAGAAGGGAAGGAGAGGAAGAGAGAAACAAAAAGGAAAAATAGTATTAATAATAAAATAAAAAATAAAGAAACCTTAACAATAACTCCTACAAGAAAAGGATGAAAAAATAAAAATAAAGATAAAACAAAAAAGGGGGGCATCACCAAGAAAAATATTATTCTTATGTATATATATAAACATACAACTATACGTATGACGTAGGGATCAACTTTAGTGGGAATATATTTATGTTGCAATATACTTTCTAGACAGCAGGTGGCACCATGAGTGGGTCCCAGGCTTATACCCGTTTCTTGGTTTACACTGATTTTTTTTTTTTTTTTTTGATGGTTTTCTGGCTACCCATTCAGTGCTTAGACTCAGCAGGAATGTTGGTGCCATGGATTTAAAAAAAAAAAAAAAAGGAAAAGGGTTTTTTGCTGGCAAGTTGTACAAATTCTCCCTACAACAGTTCCCATAAAGTGAGGGGTATCGTGAACCAGCTTCAGGTGCAGGATGATTTGCCTGCAGCTCGCCTCACCTGGCCTATAGGAAGAGGTGCTATGGAGATGCCATTTTTGAAGTTTCACAATATATCTGCTTCCTGACTGGCCACCCAGCCTCGCTGTCCTGTTCCAGAGAGCACCCCTATCTGCCTTCCAAATTCAGCACAGGAGTCCATGCTTCATCAGATTTTCCACTCAACTCCTAGTTTCCCCTCAAACTGGAAATTGTAATCTTCTCTGGGGAAGGGGCTGGTTGCCGCTGGTGCTGGCCACTTTGGCACCTCAGCACAGACTTTTCAGTCAGTCTCCATGAGGGAGGGAATGGTTGCTGCTGATGCCTGTGGATTCAGCGCGGAGCACAAAATACTTTTCAGTCTCCATAGCAGAGGGGTTGGTTGCCACTGTTGCTTGCCACTGTCCCTTGCCACTTCAGCACGGCACCACAAAGACTTTTCTAAATTACAAAGTGTGTCCGTTTCCTAAGCAGGATCCTTTCCCCTCAATTTTCTGTCTGGCTGCCTGTGGTTTTTGGCCAGGGCTGGGTTTGAACCCGCCACCTCTGGCATGTGGGGATGGCGCCCTACTCCTTTGAGCCACAGGTACAGCCCCACATGTCAGAGGTGGCAAGTTCAAACCCAGCCTGGCCAAAACCCACAAATCTATATCTATATCTAGATATCTAGATAGATAGATAGATAGGTAGATATAGTGGGGAGTACATGAAGCTAAAGTGCCATGTCTGAGCATCTGGTGCTGTACCCCTACAGAGGCCTAGACCCCTGATGCTCCAAACGGGGTCCAAACACTCCCTTTTTTGGTCATCAATTCTGCTCGGGAGTCCACGTCTCACCACACTCTCTTCAAAACACCCAAACTCCCCACGAGTTGGGAATAGTAGTCCTCGATGAGGGAGGGATTGGTTGCTGCCACCTCAGGCCACCAGCCACAGTAGCTGGTGCTGCTTCAGCTGCGGCACTGAGTTTTCTCTGGCAGATACTATTGTTCTGGGTTACAATTCCGGTCCAGCAATCCACCTCTTTGCTGCATACCCTGCATTGCCTGTCTTTGCCAATGCTACATGCAGGGAAAGATCCAGCCCCCTCACGCTCACCTGAAACCATGAGGAGATTTGATCCAGAGATGCATCCCCTCCACCATCTTGCTCCACTCCCTCTTTCCTTAATAAATTACCTTTAGTATTATAGCTTTTGCTTTATAAACTTTTCAATTTCTCAAAACTTTTTGACTTTTTTGTAATAATACTTAGGTTAATACACAGACATATTGTATGTCTGTATAGAAATATTTTCTTTAGATCCTTATCATATAAATGTTCTATTTTAAAAACTTTTATTTATTTTGTTATTTTTAAATGATTTTGTCCAAAAACTAAAAGATAAACACACACATTAGCTTAGGCCTATATAAGATCAGGATCATTGATATTTTCTGCTTCCACATCTTGTCCCACTGAAATGTGTTCAGAGGTAATAACAGCTCTATTATAATTTAATGGGATTACTTTAGTAAGTGTGTTTCCTTGCTGATCAAAACATTCTTCTGCATGCAGCATAAGACTTTAGTATTAGAGAGAAGGTAGGGGAAATAGGTATTCTAATACACTGCTAATAGCAGTATAAATTGGCAGTCCCTTCCAAGGAGGGAATTTATGAAATCAGAGCTGGGAGCAGTGGCTCACTCCTGTAACCCCAGAACTTGGGAGGCTGAGGTGGGTGAATTGCCTGAGCTCATGAGTTCAAGACCAACCTGAGCAAGAGTTAGACCCCATCTCTAAAAATTATCTGGGCACTGTGGCAGGTGCCTCTAGTCCCAGCTACTTAGGAGGCTGAGGCCAGAGGATCTCAAGAGTTTGAGGTTGCTGTGAGCTAAGATACCATGGCACTCTACCAAAAGTGACCAAGTGAGAGTCTGTTCACAAAAAAATGGATATTCTTATTAAGAAATTCTACTTCTATGAATTTATGAGACAAATATGCAAAGATGTATAAATAGTAATGCTCATTTCCATTTTTGTGTTTAGTAAATCTCAGAAGCAATCTCAGTTATTACTAATGAGAAATTTTAATAATCCTATACAGTCCTTAAAATGATATATGACTATTTATTGATATGAAAAAAGATTCAGTTATAAAATGATACATATAATAACCATCTCATTTTTATCTGTCACTATAGAAAGATTTTTTTTTTATTAAATGATAGCTGTGTACATTAATGCAATCATGGGGTGCAGTGTGGTGCTTTCATATATAATTTGAAATATTTTCATCAAACTGGTTAACATAGACTTTATGTCAATTTTCTTATTGTGTTAAGATGTTTATACTCTACTTTTAGAAAGATTCACTTGTAGTGATTGGAAGGACTATAGAAAGATTTAATAACAACGTGTTAGTTAATCATACCTGGGCAGTGTTATTCATCTGTGTATGTTTTCCCCTTAAAATTTTATAATAAATGGCATCATTTTTATAATTAGAAAGATGCAAAAGTGTTTCACTTACAAATTATGTGTTAGAGCTTGTAGAGTGGGTCAAATCCCATCAGTGTTGAATGCAAATATAGTGTTAGGGTAGATTTGGGTATAACAGGAAATGTATCTAAATATTTGAATTTTATAAGTAAGAACAATTGGAGTTCTATGAAATAAACGTGGTATTGGCAATATGAAGAGCTAGGCATATTAGTGGTTAGTACTAGGGTACTTGTGGGAGAATTAGAATATTTAGAACATGTGGTAAGATTAATTCAAACATTTCATTTTGACAATTTTCCTAAATTTTAATAATGTACAGTTGTCACTAATAATCTACAGAAATTTACTGACTGAAGCTTGTTATAGCCCTTTGGAATGATGGGGCAAACAAAGTCAGGAGGAAGTCAACTTCGTATCACAGGAGAAAGGATGATATTGTAAAATCAGGTTTTGCTTGAAGCTTGTCCCTTGTGCAATTGTCATTGGCTATTTTATTTTTTTTGGACAATTTTATTAAGATGTAATTTACATATCACAAACTTATCCATTTTAAAAGTACCATTCAGTGATTTTTAAGTAAATTTATGAAGTTGTGCAGGCATAACTATCCTAACAATCATTTTAGATTTTTATCTTCTCAAAAAGAAATCCTGAGCACATTAGCAATCATTTCCCTATCCTTCCAAATCTAGAGAAGTACTAATCTACTTTATGTTTCTATATATTTTCCTATCCTGGACTTTTCATATAAGTGGAATCATACAGTATGTGGTCTTTTGCATCTGGCTCTTTTCACTTAGCATAAGAGTTTTAAGATCCTCCTATGTTGTCACCTATGTCATTATTTCACTCTACAGACTGTATAGCACTGAAAGAGAAAAACATTAAATGACTAATGAGAAGCTTTCCCTCCACTGGAAAGGAAAAACATTTTCAAAGACCAAATGAGGTTTGGCAGAGTAGATGCTGAAGACTGAGGATTTAGAAGAAGTGAGGAATGAAAGGCTTATAAAGAAAGAAATAAAAAAGATGTGGATTGTGAAATTGAAACTGTTTGACTCAATGAAGAGAAAAACTTTAAATATCTGTAAAAGCTTGCACAAACTAGAGAACAGGACAAAACCGTAATATTTTTCTCTGTGCAATAAATAAATATTTGAAATTAATACAAAAAAATCATAGGAGATACCTTATCTACTCAAGAGAAGATTGTGAAGTCTAAGTGATAATTTTTCCTCCATCTTTGGAGATGCCCCAGTAAAAAATTTTTTTAGTTGCATTATGAATGACTTTTTACTAGGGGAAGGGAATAGCAGGAGATCCAGCAGTCCTGCTATTTATCAGGTTCTAAGTCTTTGGGACTTCCTATTGTAAGTAAAATTTTATTGTGTGTGTACTCTTCACATCATCTAACCTAGCACTACTGTTGTTTTCTTATATTGTCAGCTGATTGCTTCAGATATGTCCTGTATTGTGTTTATCCTATATTCACTACCCCTTAGCTGCACTCTCTACCTAGCTATTATAAGCCAAGCCAAACAAAACCAGACAAAGCAAAACAAAACAATAAAAGTAACAATAACCTTGCATAGGAATAAGCAGATAGTAGATGCTCAATAAATACCTATTGAATGATTATGGTAAAAAAGGAAGTAAAGATTAGTGTTAAGAGTTGTGGATTTCTGTGACTGTTCATAAAACACTCAATTGAACACTTTTAAGGAGTGGATTTTATCTTGTGTAAATTATATTTCTATAAATTTGTTATAAAAATGACAGATGAAGTATTAAAGACATTTCAAAAATGTTGACTTTATTTTTCTAAGAAAAAACAAAAGATAAAGCATTAATATAAGAACAACATTGAATCCTACTTTGGAACTATTTTAAGTCTCTTAGTTTGTAGTTCTTATTATGTGAAATGTGGTAATAGGGCTGGCAAACTA
Source organism: Otolemur garnettii (assembly GCF_000181295.1). Lineage (NCBI taxonomy): Eukaryota > Metazoa > Chordata > Mammalia > Primates > Galagidae > Otolemur > Otolemur garnettii. The sequence continues at coordinate 715,831 of NW_003852505.1, read as the reverse complement.
TGGCCTGATTCATGTTTGTATACATAAAATTTTATATATTATCTATGCCGACTTTCTTACTGTAAGCACAGAGTTGAGTAGTAGTGACAAAGACCATATGCCATACAAAAATCAAAGTAGTATTCCTCTGATCCCATACAAAAGCAGTTAGCTCACACTTTCTTTAAATGGTATGTTTGAGGCTGTGCTAATTTGTGTAAGTTATACAGCACACTCATTAAGAGCTATTATTCTTAATAAAAACTTTCAATGAGCAAAAAATTATGAGATCCTATTAAAAGAAAGCAGAAACGAGTAAAAATATAGTATCATGAGTTGGTAGATAAAACCTCACTGTGATGGCAGACATACGGCATATAAACAAGAAATCTGAGAGCAATATCTTCCTATAAAACAATCTTAGATAAAAGAGGAAAAGGAACTATGCATATGAAGGAAAAATGTGGAAAATTTGAGAATATTGAGCCAATAAGAAATGAATCATAAATGTCTGTGGAAATGTTTTTGCTTTATTTGGTGGTGGAAAAGGAATGTTAAATATGTATAATATGTAAATAACTTTCCTAATTAAAAACCTGCAAGGAACAGACAAGATAATGGCTAGGAAAGCAGTTTAAAAAGGCAAAAGCACTATGCAAATATACTCGTTGTTTTCATTAAGTTTTGTGCTTTTGACTCCAGATTATTCCTCTGTATCAAGCTGTTTAAGAATGTTTTTTTTATTTCTTGCCTTCCTGGGCAAAAAGCACACTATATTTTATGACCATTAGATTTTAGATGTTTTCTCTGGTCACTATGTTCCCAGTTCTGATATGTAGTCTACATTGCTGATTTTAGTTGCTTATCCTGCTTGTGTCAGCCTTATGTAGTCTCTTGGCTCCCCTTTGTATGTGATAATCTTGATATCAGTCTCACTGGGCTATGATTTTAACTCAATCTAATAGTTTGTAACACATATTAGGGTGAGAAAAATACAATGTATCAAGTCCACTATGCCATTCATGTCCTGTATATCAAACTTTTTCCTTTCCTTTCTGTGATCTCTGCTTTTTCTAGTAGCATTATTATTACCTCACTCACCCAGGCTTACAAACAGTTGAGGTCTTTATCTCCTTCACATTCAGGAATACCCAACCTTTTGCTTTCTCTTCTGCACATTGAAAGAATACAAGGTGTCTTGGGCCACACACTAAATATACAAACACTAATGAAATCTGATTATAAAAAAAAAAAAATTCTATGTGTATGTTTCATGGTATCCAACATACAAACAAGCAAAAAAGTCTTCAAAAAGTCATAGGTCGGACATCTCTGAATATTTCTGGAACAAGTACTCTGTACAAATAGCAGCTGTGCTAATTATTTGAAGGATACAGCCCTTACCACCAAGGATCACACAGTTAGTTGTAAATTAAGGATGTCTACATCACTATTAATAATATAAAGGTTGTTATATGCTGTAGTAAAGTTGTGAGAAAAGGGTAAAAATCATTTTGATGCTGATATTGAGAAAAGGTTTCACAGAGAAAAGGATATTTGAGCTCTGTGTTTCCCCCTTTTAAGGCTTTACTTTATAAGCAATAAAGTTCACCCTTTGAGTTGAACTAAATTCACTCACCTTGATAAATCTTCCTTGATCTTTTGTAATCAAATCTTCCCTTTACCTGCATCCCCTGACAACCACTGATCTATTAGCTATCCCCATGGTTTTGCCTTTTCCAGAATGTCGTATAAATGAATTATGCATTATGAAGCATTTTTATTCTGTCTTCTTTTATATGACATAATGCATTTGAGATTCATCCATGTCACTGAGTGTATCAGTAGCTCATTCCATTTTATTGATAAATAGCAATTTTATGAATGCATTATAACTTGTGTATCCATTCACCATTTTACAGCATTTGAGTTGTTTCCAGTTTGGGGTATATAGGTTTTTGCGTAAACATAATATTTAATTTTGCTTTGCCAAGTATCTAGGGATGATATTTTTAGGTTACATGATAATTTTATATTTAAGTTTATAAGAAACTGCCAAACTATATTCCAAAGTGTCTGTACCCACTAATAACTTATTAATGTTATGATTGTTTGGCATTCCTGCTAGTATTCAATTTTTTAAAAAAATTATAGTCATTTTAAATATTACGTAATGGGTGCATATGGTAAGATGGCCGACCAGAGCTAGCTTTCAACAGTGGTTCCCATCCAGAGGGAGAAATAATGGATAGAATGAACTCAATGAAGTTGAAGTTTGGGAGCTAAGCTAAGAAAGAATATTGATGAGTGCACATCACCCCTGCTGAGGCAAGCAGTGACTCCAGGAAAACAAACTACAGGTAGAAAACCTATTGCCAAGAGAACAGGAGAACCCTCCCCCAAGATAATGGCTCACTGTGTGCTCTCTACAAGTGAGAAGAGAATAGAAGACCCCTTATTTACCCCATGGGAGAGAGCTGCTAAACCCTAGGACTCTTTCTCAGAGAGGTCCCACCTATGAACCTAGGCATTCTCTTGCCTGACATAAAATTGAACAAATATTTTGCCCACAATTCTGAACTCCCAGTCCACCCTTCCCCTCTCGCTTGGCAATCTGAAACCCTGTCCCCTGCAGAGCCCAGTGTATTTGGCAATTCCTTGATAGGTCTGTGCATTGGGTAGGCCACTGCACAACTGTGATGAAACTAACGTGAGAGGAAGTTGGGGAACATGGGGAGAGAGAGAGACAAGTGGGAGAGGGATAAGCGCAGTGCTGTGACAGTACCAGTGGTTGTGGTGCTCACACCTCAGATCAGGTTTTGGAGAAACACTTCCCTGTTTATATTGACCACTGGAGGGAGCCAGGCCTCAACCCTGCAAGGGGACTGGAGGCAGAGTGCCCCTGGGGCAGAGACACAGACTCTGTGGAAGAGAAATTCGCACCATGACAGTACCCACTGGTGACTGGAGGCGCTCACATCTCAGGACAGACTCTGGTGGAACATTATCCGGATTCCATTGAGCACCAGATGGAGCCAGGCTTCAGGCCCTTGGGGTTGCCTACCAGGGGCAGAATGTGGTGGGTTGGGGGCACTGACTCCCCTTTGACTCTAGCAGGCGCTTATTCCTGGCACCTTTCCTCACTAGAGGGAGCTGGACCATAGCCCTGTAGGGTTACTGGTGGTGGGGCATGGCTGTGGTATAAGGCAGAGAAGGAGGTGCCGACCACCCTAGACTGCCTCTTTGGCTGGGCAGGCCTTCCTGACTCCATTGAGCACTGGAGGGAACCACACTCCAGCCTCTGGGTTTTCAGGATGGAGCTGCCTAAGGATCCCTGCTATGAGGTTGATAGAGACCTTTTGAGCTCTCCCAGTTGGGCAGTGATTGTGCTGCCTGCAATAATTAAACTAGAACTCTGGAGCTGGGCTGGCCACCCAGGGACATTCCAAGGTTGAGTCATAGTTGTATTATAGTGGAAGGGACTGATTCCCATCTTCCAGTTGTCACTGATGGGGGGCAGCGTGTCTCAGTTGCTCAGATGTCTCCCTAGTTAACATTTCACTCTAAACCCACAACTTATTAAGATTGGATAGAGAGTAGTTGAATACAAGATAGAGCCAACTATACCTATTACACCAATGAGGTCCTCAGAGTCTCTGGCTGCAGGTCTGAAAGGGACCTTTGTAAAGCTATAGGAAAAAAGCCACAATCACCAGCCCCAGCTCTTTGGTAAGGGGTGGGTTAACTACAATTCCTGGAGCCCTCAATCCAGTCTAAAGTAGCCTACCAGTTTTAGTAGCCAAACTGTGGAAAATAATCACAGGGCAGAACCAGCAGAAGAATTCTTGCAGCATGAATAATCAGACTAAATCAACTCCCCCAAGGAATGACAATGGAGAGTCATCAGAAGATGCCATTTATAAACAAATGGCTGAAATGTCAGAAATAGAATGCAGAATATGGATGGCAAATAAAATGAATAGAATGGAGGAAAAGATGTAAATAGAAATCCAAAGAGTTGTGCAAAAGTTGTCTCAAGAAATCAATGAATTCAAAGATAAAATCACTAAGGATATGTACATAATGGTAAAAGAGATAGCAGAATTTAAGGAAATGAAAAATCTATTCAAAGAACTCCAAAATACAGTAGCATCCCTTAGTAATATAGTTGAGCAGGCAGAAGACAAAGCTTTTTTTAAAATTATTATTATTGAGAAAGAGTCTCTATTTGTTGCCCTCAGTAGAGTAATGTGTCATCACAGCTCACAGCAACCTCAAAGTCTTGGACTGAAGCAATTTTCTTGTATCAGCCTCCCAAGTAACTGGGACTACAGGTATCTGGCTTTTTTTTTTTTTTTTTAATAGACTGGGTCTTGCTTTTGCTTAGGCTGATCTCAAACTCATGAGCTCAGGCAATCCACTCAGCCTCTATGAGTGCTAGGATTACAGGCAGAAGCCACTATGCCCAGCTGAAGACAAAGCTTTTGAGGGCTCCCAAAAACTCAAAGAGGCAGAGAAATGGAGAGCAAAATCTGATCTTTCCCTGAGAGAGTTGAGGGAACACACCAAAAGAGCAAACATTCATCTTATAGGAATTCCTGAAGGAGAAGAGGATGGTCCTAAAGGCACAGATGCTCTACTCCAAGAAATTATGGAGAATTTCTCAAACATTGTAAGAGATACAGAAGTTCAAATAGTAGACAGTTTCAGAACCCCAGCAAGATTTAATCCAAATAAAGCAACACCTAGACACTTTGTAATTAACTTTGCCAAAGTTAATATAAAGGAGAAAATCCTGCAAGCAGTCAGACATAAGAAAAGTATTACCTACAAGGGGAAGAATATTAGAATGACTGCAGAACTCTCAGCTGAAACATTTCAAGTCAGAAGAGGATATTCATCAACTTTAAATCTCCTAAAACAAAACAAGTTTTAGCCTAGGATCCTGTATCCAGCTAAACTGTGTTCCACCTGTGACAGAAAAGTCAAATGCTTGAATCACTTAAAGATGTTGAAGAAATTTGCCATAGCTAAACCAGTTCTCCAGTATATTCTCAGACCCATCCTCCATAATGATCAGCACAATGGTCTACCATCAAAGTAAACTCCCCGAGAAATTTTTGAAGAAAACCTAACTTCTCCAATGGTGAAAGGATTAAAAATATTCACTGGACATTTGGAAAACATGACACCCAAAATACTATCATGCTTTTCAATTTTCTCAATTAATGTGAATGGCTTAAATTTTCCTCTAAAGAGGCACAGGATGGCCCTAATTTCCAAACTAGGAAATGACCCAAGAAAGAAAGAAAATTATAGACCAATATCATTAATGAATATCCCTGTAAAAATATTCAATAAGAACCTAGCAAATAGAAGTCAAAAATACATCAAAAAATTTATACACCATAATCCAGTTAGTTTTATTTCAGGGTTACAAGGTTGGTTCAACATATGTAACTCTATGAATATAATACATCACATAAAATAAAAAGCAAAGACTATATGGTTCTCTAAATTGATGCAGAAAATCTTTTGATAATATCAAGGATCCTTTCATGATCAGAACACTTAAGAAAATAGGCTTATATGGATTATTTCTTAACCTGATAGAGGCCATCTACAGCAAACCCACAGTCAATATCATAATGCATTGAGTAAAATTGCAAACATTTCCACTCAGATACGGAACTAGACAAAGATGTTCATTGTCTTTACTGCTATTCAACATAGTAATGGAAGTCTTAAGACATCTCAATCAGACAAGAGGCAGCAATCAGGGCTATCCAGATGGGGTCAGAGGAGATCAAACTCCTACTCTTCATAGATGATAATGATCTTTTACCTGGAAAACCACAGGGTCTCATCTACAGTACTCTTAGAAGTGATCAAGGAATACAGCAGCATCTCAGGATACAAAATCAATACTTACAAATCAAAAGATTTTATATCAAGCTTTAATATACTGGTATCAACAGTATTCAAGCTGAAAAAATAGTCAAGGACCCTATTCCTTTTACAGTAGTGCCAAAGATGATTAAACATATAGGAATTTACCTAAGAAAGGATGTGAAAGATCTTAATAAAGATTTATGAAACTCTGAGAAAAGAAATAGCTGAATATGATCACAAATGGAAAAACATACCATGCTCATGGATGGGATGAATCAACATTGTTAAAATGCTCATACTACCCAAAGCAGTCCACAGATTTAATGAAATCCCTATTAAAGCACCATTGTCATACTTTAAAGATCTGGAAAAAATAGTACTTCATTTTATATGGAATCAGAAAAAATTTTGAATAGCCAATACGTTACTCATAAATTAAAAATAAATCAGGAGTTATGACATTACCAGACTTCATGCTATACTATAAATCTATTCTGATAAAACAGCATGATACTGGCACAAAGGTAGAGAGGTACATATATGGAACAGAATAGAGAACCAAGAGATGAACTCAGACACTTATCATCATTTGATGTTTGATAAGCTTAGCACAAGCATTAATTGGGGAAAGTTTCCCTATTTAACAAATGGTGCTGGGTGAACTGGGTGGCAACCTGTAGAAGACTGAAACTGAACCCTCACTTTTCACCATTAATAAAAATTGATTCTCACTGGATAAAAGATTTAAACTTATGACATGAAGCTATAAAAATAGTAGAAAAGAGTGAAAGGAAAACACTTGAATAAATTGGCCTGGCAGAATATTTTATGAGAAGGACACCCATGGAAATTGTAGCAACACCAAAAATATATTACTGGAATCTGATTGAACTAAAACGCTTCTACACAGCCAAGAGCACAGTAAGTAAAGCAAACAGACAGCCATCAGAATGAGAGAAGATTTTTGCAGGTTATGTTTCCAACAAAGGTCTGATAACTAGAATCCATAGAGAAAAACTAATCACTAAGAAAAGTACAAATAACCCCACTTATGTATGGGCAAGAGACTTGAACAGTAGCTTCTCTGAAGAAGACAGGCACATTGCCTACAAACACATGAAAAAAAGTTCATCATCTTTAATCATCAGAGAAATGCAAATCAAAATCACTTTGAGATATCATCTAACTCCATTAGGGTTAGCCCCATCACAAAATCCCCAAACTGCAGATGTTGACATGGATATGGAAAGAAGGGAATGCTTCTTCACTGCTGGTGGGAATGCAAGCTAATGCCACCTTTTGGGAAAGAAGTTTGGAGAATACTCAGGAAACTAAAAGTAGACCTGCCATACAATCCTGCAATTCATCTACTAGGTATATACCCAGATGATCAAAAATCATTTTACAACAAAGACATCTTTGCAGAATGTTTAGTACAGCCCAATTCATAATTGCTAAGTCATGAAAGCAGCCCAAGTGCCCATCGATCCATGAATGGATAAAAAAATTGTGGTATATGTATACCATGGAATATGATCCAACCATAAAAAAGGTGGAGACCTTAAAACTTTTATGAGTACCTGAATGGAGCTGGAACATATTCTTCTCAGTAAAGTATCTCAAAAATGGAAGAAAATATATCCAATGTAATCTATACTATTAAGAAACCAAGATATAACCAATTACACATTCATATGAATGATAAAACATAACTCTAGTCCAGAAAGAAGGACAGAAGAGCAGGAGAGGGGAGGGAAGGGAAGAGGTCAGGAGGAAGAAGGGTAGGAGAGTATTTGGTGGGACCTCACCTAATGTGCACAATGCAATGGTATGTTTCAAAACTATTAAGAGTACAGTATAAATGTCTTACCACCACAAGGAAGTAAGTGAGGTGATGGTTATGTTAACCAGTATGATGTAAGAATTCCACATTTTATATCAAATCAGCACATTGTACCCCATAAATGCATTAATGTACACAGTTATGATTTAATACAAAGAATTGTTTAATGTTATCTACATGTGGTTATAATTTGAATTTCCCTGTGGTTAAATATGAGCATTTTCATGTCCTTATTTAACATATGTACATCCTGGTTGAAATGTTTAAATACTTTGTTCATTTTTAGTTGAGTTGTTTGTTATCATTAAGGGTTTTTTCATAAGTATGCTTTTAATTGAGATAAATAGTCATGTACTGCATAACAACATTTTGATCAATGATGGACTGCGTATATGACAATCGTCCCATAAGATTGTAATACAATATTTTTACTGCACCTTCCCTATGTCTAGTTATGTTTATATACATAAATACTTACCATTGTGCTACAATTGTCTACATTATGCAGTACAGTAACAGGCTGCCATGTTTGTAGCCTAGGAGCAATGGCCTATACCATATAGCCTAGGTTTGTAGTAGGTTATACCACCTTGGTTTGTGTAACTTCACTCTAAGAGGTTCACACAATGATAAAATCACATAACTATGAATTTCTCAAAACATATCCTTGTCATTAAGCAATTCATGGGAGTATTTGTATGGTTCAATTTCTGTATGTTTTATTCTGTCCTATTGATCTATATGTCATTCCTTTTGCCAATAGCAAACTCTCTTAATTACTGTAGCTATATGGTAAGCATTAATATAAGCTAGAGTGATTCCTCTAACTTTGCTCTTAATCAAAACTGTTTGGAATATACTAGTTTCTTTGTATTTCCATATGAAATTTTTGAACCAGCTTGTTTATTTCTATTAAAAAAATCCCATTTTTGGAATTTTGATTGGAATTAAACATAATTGCATCTATAGTTCAGTTTGGGGGTGATTTGGCATTTTAACAATAGTGATGTTTTCAAAACCACATTGTATTTTGTGGCCATTAATCAGTCAACATCATGGTATGTTCCTTCATCTATTTTGGTATTCTTTGACATTTTTCAACAATGTTTATAGGATTTTTTTATATACAGATCTTGTGCATATTTTCCAAGAGTTATATCTATTTTATGTTTTTATGGTATTTTGAAGGGTATATCTTATTTTAATTTCTAATTTTTTGTTGCTAGAATATAGAAGTACAATTCATTTTATATGTTAACCTTGCTTTCTAAGGCCTTGCTACAATCACTCATTCTACTACTTTTATTTGTATTTTCTTTAAGGTTGTCTACATTAATAATCATGTCACCTATAGATAGAAGTAGTTTTATTTTTCCTTTTCTTTTTAAAAAATACACATTATTTTGTAGAGCAATTGTAACATCATAGAAAAAATGAGGGAAATTATATACAAAGAGTTCCCATAAACTTCTTGCTCTCTCCCTCCAATCTCACCTACTATCAACATCTATCAGAATAGGATGTTGTTGTACTCCATGGACATACAGTCTATAGGCCTTTTAGTTATTTTTCTTACCTTTTGCAGTGGCTAATAACTCTAAAACATTGTTGAAGATGAGTGGTAAAAGTGTATACTCTTTCCTTTTTCTGGATGTTCAGGGTGAGAATAATCAATCTCTTACTTTAAACATGAAAACTATAGTTTTGTAGTTTCCTCAAGTTGAGAAAGTTTCCTTACAATCCTACTTTGCTGAGAGTTTTTACTGGGAATGTATGCTAAATTTTAACACTTTCCTTTTTGCATTTATCAAGATTCAAGGACAAATGAAATAGCTAGTAATCTTGTTGACTTGAAGATTGTGATTCAGTTAGTCTGGAATGGGGCCTGGAATTTTTGATAAGCTAACTCTGAGATGAGTAGCGAGAACCTATGGTGTTAAAAGAGTTTAAGGAAAGATATTACTGACAGAAGCTAAAAAAGAAAAATATATGCAAAGGGAAAAGTGGAAAATAAATTATGTCAGGGAGACCAGTAGAGTATCAAGAATGAAGGGGTGAGCTGGGACATTAGCATGTACCTATAGTCCCAGCTATTTGGGAGGATTGCTTGAGCCCAAGAGTTTGATCCAAGCTTGGGTACCACAGTGCAACCCTATATCTAAAATAAAATAAGAACAAAGATAAAATGTTTATATATTATTTAAACATATGTAGTGGAATTTCAAGTCATTAATTTAAAAAAGAATGAGGCATGACCAATAGTTTTGAAAATTTCAGGATTAATCTTGTCAAACATGAATCTAGTGCTGACTTTAGAGTGAAAGTTGTAACATTTCTCTTTCTTATTCATATTTGTGCTTTTTGAAGTGTCACATGACATATATAAAACCAAGCATCTCTCACTGTCCAAGTCTACTTGATATATGAATTTGTATAGTGAGGGTTCAGATAATAAATAACACCATGTGATATGAATATATTTGGTTACTGAATTATGGGTAGTGAGTAGTGAGTCAAATAATGAGGGATATCTGTCCTAACTAAAAAAGCTTATCCTAAAATGTTTGGTTTTTGAGTTTTTATAATGAGAGTTCAGATGGTGGGAGATTTTGTTTTTGCATATCTCCCTACTAGACTGTGTACTCCTTGAAAGTTAAGATCATGTCTTTTTTTAAAATTAAATCATAGCTGTGTACATTAATGCATTTATGGGGTATAATGTGCTGGTTTTATATACAATTTGAAATACTTTAATCTAACTAGTTAATATAGCCTTCCCTGGACTTTCTTAATTATTATGTTTAATAACTTCTGTGTTATCAGTAACTTAAATATCATTTGATACAAAGGGGGTGCTCATTAATGTGGAATGAATTCTTGAAATGAGCTGAAGGGAGGAAGAAAAATTAGACTATTTTCTCAAGGATTTTAAGATCAGAGGGAGAAGGACAATGATAGGTTGATAGGTGAGGAGATTCAGGACTGAGAGAAGTATTTGTTTTCTTCTTATTATTATTATTTTGAAGCCACATAAACTTGACTTAATTGTAGGCAGATAAGAAAGACTCAATAAATAGGGATTGATTGAAGATACAAGAAAGAAAAACATAATACAGAACATTTCTGTAGCATATAAAGAACATAAATAGTCAGTTTAATCATAAGGGCAAAAAAAATCTTGCTTCATCATCCAGCTATTCCCTCATGGCTATCATTGTGATCACCCCTAATCCAGAACCTCATTACTTAATATCTGAGTGATGTGATGGCCTTATAATTATTCTCTCTATATATAATCTTTTCCATTCAAAATCTTCCCTTCTACTAGTATATTGGCTAGTAGACTACTCTTCTAAAATCTCTTCCAGACACAACCCTCCTACGGGGGACCCCATACATAGCCGCTTCTTTCTAAGCTCTGATTGAGCTTAGCATCTTCTCAGGATCCATAAAGATTTGAGTTGTTACTGTTTCCTTAAAGCCTAGATCACTTTATAGGTTCCATTATCCAAGATACCATGTGACTTTTGATTTCGTTGCTACTTTGGCATTTGACATTTGACTGAAGTTAGTTCTGATAACTGAATTTGAATGATGACGATATCTCCCATTTTGTAATAAATAGGCAAGGCCCATTGCTAAGAAGAGTTTTTATAAAACTCTATTTCAAAGAAACATGTTAAGTGTGTAATTCTCTGTGTGTGTTATGCCACAGACAAAATTTCTATTTGCTGTGAGTTTATTATTCTCATCTGTGAGCTAATTGATAGCTTACAGGATGCTTGTATTTTCCAGTCTGTTGTTTTTGCTCTGAGCAAAAATTTACTGAGCTGATGAGAATATTTTGACAGCTCTGCCTGTGTGTCCAGGAACTGCAATTTTGTGTGAATTTTCTGGCTGAAATGACCCAATTTTAGGATTTAAAATAAAACATTACACATTTATAGGGAAATAATGTAGCTATCCTATCCTGAAACAAGGAGTAAAAAAATTAAGATTTTATACAGTTACTAATATATAAAATCATAGGATAGGATCATTATGATTATAACCTTCTTATCTCTTTTGCAAACATATCAAAGGTTGTTAACTGAAAACCAGCTCTAACAAAAACTCTAAAGAACTATATTTTCTAGCTTGAAAAAGCAGTTCAATGTAATTCTTAGGAATGTTTTAGTCAATATTTTATGATTGATTAATATTTTTAAGAAAATACATACTTACTGTGCCCGAATAATTTTCAACAGTAAAACCATTTTGTTGTTGTTTTTCTGTTGTGTTCACTAGTCCAATAACTTCCTTTATATAATTCAGTGTTATTCTTATCACCCCATTCATTTTTTAGCTATTTAATTTTTATGATTCTAGTCATATAAAGAAATGCACATGGGATTTTATGGATAACGAACTAAGGAAAACAGACATCATTTGTGTAGGTGTTTTGTGAACTTTAATATCTAAAAACTTGGAACTCAACCAACATGAGTGCTGAGCAGTCATTATTTATTAAAGAAGCCTTTACCATAGAAGTTAAATATCATTCTGTGCTATCTGACAGGGAAAGCGAAATGATCTGCATTCTCTGGACATGTAATGTTGTTTTAGCAGCTTTCCCTCATGAGATTAAGGCTGGCTTGACAGGATTGATTACATTGACCATTTTATGGGTCGATTGCCAAGTGATTGAACAGCTGATTTGATTTGGTTTTCTTAATGACCAGAAGAACCAGATGGCTTGATTAGAATGATTAGTGAAACAATCAATTCAACCATGAAAACAGTTGGATAAATGATGATGTGTTAACAGCATTCAGCTTTTCAAAGAGATAGCTGATGTAGAAAATTCGAAGCCTGACTTTTCAGATTCAATGGGTGTCTTGAGTCTTGATGGCTTGCTCAAAGTTAGTATTGAAATAGAAAACCTTAATTGTGGATATTTTCAAATTTTCCATAATGCCAATTAACATTCTAAAAGGTAGGATATTAAGGCTGACAGAAAGAAAACAACAAATTGTCAGTGATATTGAGAAGCTTTGAAAGCATTCCAAACTAAAATGATGATGGGCCATCATATGATAATCTATAATGAATTTATAGCACAAACATATAGCTTGTCACACTAGAGTAATTTAAAAAAGGAGTCCTTGCAAACTGATAATTTATGTCTCTTGCTCTCTGATATCATGAAATGAGACTTTACCAAATAAACTTTATGAAAATGAATAACTTTCGTAGTTACATGAGAAATGGCAGTATTGCAAAGCAAAAATTTATATCCACTAAGGCTTACATATACATTTAATCCTATGACTTTTGGTTTGATTATGACTGTGGTTGCAATGTATACACATACAAGGTGACACAGAGAGTTGAAATTAGTATCAAAATGTCTCTGTTACATTATCACTTTATTTTATTGGTTACATTATCTCTTAACAATAGAAATGATCAGGTGAATGAAATCATCAAATGTGGCAGAATCAAATTTCCCTAAAACCTGCTATTTTAAAAAAGGTTTCTTTTTTGTCTATATAGTGAGAATTTTATAGTGTCATTTCTTTCACTGAGCTTTTTCCTTGCTTGTCCATTAAAGGGATGTTACCATCCTAAGGACACAGTATATCTGATATTTCCCAGGATTTGAAACAGAACTACATCTGATTAGCTGTTAATAGTAGTATCTTTTTATCTGAGAATCTAGGTCCTCAATATACAAGTTGAGAGTTGAGAGATAGGCAACACTGTTTCTGGAGACTTAAACCGAGACTATAAGGGATAGGCTACTAGGTTACTGTTGTTAGAATGTGAGGACTAAAGAAGATGTGAATTTGAAGCAGATTTTATCAGAGATCATTTGTTTCATGGCATGACTTTATTCATTAATTTGATAAATACTTATTAAACATATATTAAGGGCTAGGCAATGTGCTGGCTGTAATATACACACCAATTAACACTACAGACACAGTTGCTGACAGATACTAATAGAATAATCTTTAAAATATATTCGTAATTGAAAAATTTTATATGAGTTATTCTAACAAACAGTGTAACCTAATTACTTGTACCTTCAATTAACCTGAACCAATTAACAACAACAACAACAACAACAAAAGATCAAGGTGTTATGAACAAATAATGGAAACTGGTAATACCTCTAGACTGATGACCAAGGAAAGGCTCTAAAGGAGTGACATTTTAAGTTGTGACCTAATGAATCAGTAGATATTAACCAGGTAATAATTGTTACGGGGATAAATGTCCCAGGAGGCATGTGGAAATGCTTGGAATGGAGAGGCATATGTGGCAGCAGGGCAGAGAGAAGAAAATAGTTCAAGATAAATCTGGAAAGGTAGGCAGAGGCCAGATCAAGCATAAATTAGTTTTCTAGGGATGCTGTAACAAACTGCTACAAAATGAGTGACTTTAGCAATAAAAATTTACTGCCTCATAGTTTTGGAAGCTAAAAATCTAAAATCAAAGTGTCAACAAGGTTTGTTTCTTTTGAGACAAGTGAGGAAATTATCTGTTTTAGGCCTCTCTCCTTGGATTGTAGATAGTCATCTTCTCCTCATGTCTTGTCACGTTGTCTTCCCTCTGTTTTTCCACATTTTTATAAGTGCATTGCATAAGGTTCCAACCTAATGGCCCCACTTTAACTCAATCACTTCTGTAAAAAATGCTCTCCTCAACTAAGGTCACATTCTGAGTAAAGGGGTTAGAACTTTATTGTATGGATTTTGAGAAGGACATAATTCTCCTTGAAATACAGAGTTTGGGAGGACATATGAAGTATTTTGGATTTTTTTCCAAACTGTCTAGGGCTGTCATTAAAAGATTCTAATTTTTTAAGAGTGTTCTGCTGTGTTGGGAATCTATTATAGGGGGTTATGTTAGTTTCCTATTGCTGTTGTAACAAATTAACATGAATTTAATTACTTAAATATTTTATTATCTTACAATCCTAAAAGTCAGAAGTTCAAAATCAGTTCAATTGGATTAAAGTAAAGCCTTTCTTCTGGAGGATCTAGAAGAGAATGCATTTCCTTGCCTTTTCCAACTTCCAGAAACCACCTGCATTCCTTGACCCATGGCTCCTCTTTCAAAGCCAACAGCATAGCATCTTCTCTCCTCCCTGACCTCAGCTCCAATCATTACATTTTCTATTTCTGATTCTGGTCCTTTAGTCTACTTTTCATAAGGACTCTGCAATTATAGAGGAGCAACTTGGATAATACAAAATAATCCTCTCATTTGGAGAACATTAACTTAATAACATATGTAAAATCCTTGTTACTATGTAAGTTAGCAAATACACAGGTTTCTGGATGTATGTGTGTGTGGAGGGGAGGGAGATATTATTTAGCCTACCACAGGAGTTAAGAATGAAAATAAAAAGCCAATTACAAAGCTATTGCAGCAATCTAAGCATGCAGTGATGATGATAACTTGGATTTGGTAGCAATGGAAATGCAGAGAAGTATCTAGATGGGAAAATTAGAAAAAAATCAATAGGTTTTGCTAATAAATTGGATAAGGCAAGAGAATAAGAGATATGGGGTCAAATGGAGTCAAATGTAACTTAGTTTATATCTAATATATCTCCTGGTATCATCTTTATATAATGAACTAGGAAGTTAACAAATTGCATTTTGAAAATACCTTTATTGTAAGAAGAACATTTTCCAGCTCCATCCATGTGAACTTGAAGGACATAAAGTCTCCATCTTTCTTTATGGCTGCATAGTATTCCATGGTGTCCATATACTACAGTTTGTTGATCCATTCGTGGATTGATGGGCACTTGGGCTTCTTCCTTAACCTGGCAATTATGATTGGAAGTGTTTCTGATTGTGTGTGAAAACACCACACTGTACCCCAGAAGTGCATTAATGTACATAGTTACCATTCAATAAAAAAGAAAAAAAAAAAAGAAAATACCTCTATTTCTAAAAGTAGTCATTTTTGAATTCAAAAGTTTTGCTTTTATATTTATATTTGCATAGGTAGAAATTTATTTTTAACTTTTTGGATTAATTGTATGAAATACAATAGTTTGCTCAGATTTTGAAAACTTATGAATAAATCATTTGAAATTTTCTACTAAATTTGCTATTATCCTATCAAGTTTGAAAATGAAAGAGAAAGATGCTAAAAATTAGAAAACAGTCAATCACAAAATGACAACTAGTTGATTATTCAAAGTGCATAAAGAATGGGTGGCAGTTGAAACACTAAAAAAAAAAAAAATATCTTGAGTAGATGACTGAACCTTGAACGTATTTTCAATGGCATTGCAACAAGCGAGGCTGTATTTTAATAGGAGGTCTCTAGAAAAATCTAATGGAAAAGAACAGCAGAGATGTACTCACTGAGAAGTTCCCTTGACTAATTCCTATGGCCAGAAGCTCGGGGGCAATATTTTAGGATGAGGAAAGGGGAAGATAAAACTACATGGGGATTCTTGGGCTTGACTATTAGTATATTATGGATGCACCCAAATACAAATATAATACATTAAAACAAATACTGATTTTTTTACATTTTTAAATTAAATCATAGCTGTATATATCTATGCAATCATAGGGTACAATGGTTTTATATACTGTTTTCATAAAACTGATTAACATAGCCTTCACAGCATTTTATTAGTTATTAAGACATTTATATTCTACACCTAATAAATTTCACATTTACCCTTGTAAGATTCACTGTAGGTGTGGTCCCACCAATTACTCTCTTTTCACCCATTCTCCCCCCTTCCCTCTCCTCCTTCTCCCCTTTCCCCTTCTTCTTGGGCTATAATTGGGTTATAGCTATCTGAAAGCTATAAATTGGTTTCATAGTAAGACTGAGTACATTGGATACTTTTTCTTCCATTCTTGAGATGCTTTGCTAAGAAGAATATGTTATATCTCTATCCATGTAAACATGTAAGAGGTAAAGTCTCCATCTTTCTTTAAGGCTGCATAATATTCCATGGTGTACATATACCACAATTTACTGATCCATTCATGGGTTGATGGGCACTTGGGCTTCTTCCATGACTTAGCAATTATGTATTGGGCTGCAATAAACATTCTGGTACATATATCTTTGTTATAATGTGGTTTTTGGTCTTCTGGATATATACCTAGTAGAGAAATACTGATAATTTATTTTATGAGGTTAGATAACATCTCTAGCAACACAATCCCACGTTCATGTTAAATAAAAAAAAAAAAAAACATTCCGGAAAGTGTTTCAGCAGGATGGTAGAATGGGAATTTCCACCACTTGTTCCCTCACAGAAACATCAATTTGAACAGCCATCCAAGAATAAAGATACCTTCACAAAAGTTAAAAAATCCATAGGAGAGAATATGGCACCTGAGTGGACCACAGAAAAAAGAAAAAATAGAATGGTGAAGGTAGATGGGTAGTTTTACCTATCCTATGTCACTTTTTCCTTAAGACTGCACAATCCAGTGCAGAGACATCTTACATGTAGGAGAGTGAAGTGAAAACCTGATTTTGCTATATACTGCAGCAACAGGCAACCCCAGTAAACTCCATCACATGGTTAGCACCCACAGCTCCCAGACTCCAGTACTGTTCTAGCATCAGCCTGGGTCCCATAGCACCAGGGTTGAAGCCCACCACAGTGCCAACCTGGCCTCAGAACCACATCCTCCAGGCTGGCCTCTGGACTCTGTAGAGCTAAGTTATGGGCCTTTCCCTGTAGACTCAGATTCCAGGCCTCCCAAAGCACCAGACAAGCCCCACAGACTTGTTCTTCAGGCTGTGCCCTCTGGAGCCTGGCACTAGGCCCATGCCCATGGATCTTGGCACCAGCTGCACTTCAGTGGATTCTACTCCCAGGCTGGCCTCCATGTACTCAAGAATCAGGCCCACTCCAGCGGACCCAGGCCCCAGGTCTGCCCCTGTGGACCTAGGTACCAGACATGGCCCTGTGGACTCAGGCGCAAGGGCTGCCTCCTGCTAACTCAGGCAACAAGTCAGCTAGCCTGATGACTTCATTAGCAAGTCTGCCTTTGGACTCCAGCAGATGGCTTGCCAGAATATCTAAACAGGCTGACAGTGAAAGGCTTTCCCTGATAAAGCTAGTCTCTAAAGATGATAGGAGGTGCCTTCTTTTTCAAATGTGCAGACACCAACATGAGGCCACAATAATCATGACAGACACTACCAAAGGAACAAAATAAAACGTTGGGAATATATCCTAAGGAAATGGAGATCTATAAACTACCTCACAAAAATTCAAAATAATTATCTTAAAAAACTTAGTGAATTATAAGAGAGCATCATTAGTGAACTAAAAATCAGAAAAACAACATGTGAACAAAGTCAAGAATTCAACAAAGAAATCATAAAGGTAAACTAAACAAAAATTCTATACTTTTTTGGAGATTTATTTCAGGTTATTGTGAAGGTACAAACAGGCCATAATTTTTGGATTTTTTAGGTAGAGTCTCTTATAGGTGTGTTGCACATAAAATATGTGTGCCATACACCCTTACCTTGTGCTCTTTAAGTAGGAGCAGGCCAATTCACTCCCTCTTTTTCCCCTCACTAATTGTCAATTCTCCCAACTGAATATTATTAAGTTTTTCTCCTATGTGAGTGTGTGTTACATCATCTACTGACTTCATAATAAAATTGAGTACATTGGATGATTGATTTAACATTCTCTTGATAACTTTACTAAGAAAAGCTGTTTGTTCTCCATCCACTTTAATACAAAAGATGTAAAGTCTCCATCTTTTCTTATGGATGAATAGTACTCCATGGTATACATAGACCACAGATTATTAATCCATTCCTGAGTTGATGGGCATTTAGGTTGTTTCCACATCTTGGTGATTGTAAATTGAACTGCAATAAACATTCCAGTGAAGTGGTTCTTAACCTTCCCAATGCCATGGCCCTTTAACACAGTTCCTGTGGTTCATGACCCACAGGCTGAGAGAACTGCTGTAGTGCAAATGTGTCTTTATGATAAAATTTTTTTTTCTTCTGAGTGGATGCCTAGTAGTGGGATTTCAGGGTCAAATGGAAGGTCTAATTCTAGTTCTTTTAGGATTTTCCATACTTCTTTCCAAACAAGCTGTATTAGTTTCAGTCATACTAACAGTGTAAAATTGTCCCTCTCTCACCACAGCCATATTGGCATCTGCAACTCTGGGACTTTGTGATCTGGCTTATTCTCATTGGGTTTAAGTGACATCTTACAGTGGTTTTGATTTGCATTTCCCTGATGATTAGGGATGATGAACATTTTTCCATATATTTGTGAGCCAGTCATCTGTTTTGCTCAGAGGAGGTTCTGTTCTTGTTTGCTATTTTTTGTTGATTAATTTGAGTTGCCTATAGTTCCTAGCTATCAAGCCATTGTCAGATTTGAAATATGCAAATGTCAGGGGTCAATGCACATGAACTTGGACCTGGTATGAATGCTGGTTGGGAAATGATGCTGGAAATAACAAACTCAACACCAGTATTAAGGGAAAACAAGTTAGAGGATCGCTAGAGATAGCTCACACTCACTCATGCTGGGTAGACTGAGATAATACAGCACCTTCCTGGCTTCTTCAGATTTTCATTAGTTTTTTTAAAAAGAGTCATATGCAAAAGATAGAGTTGAAAGAATCCCAAATTCTGAGGAAGACTGAATAGAGAGAAAGCCAGAATAAGTGGTTGGCAGTTTCTTACACCACAGTTTAGCCAGTGGTGTATGTAAATGGGAGGAGGGAGAAGCCAGTTATATTCAGGTAGGGGAAGTAAAACAGGATTTCCAGTTTAACTACATATTAGAAGAGTTTAATCCTTCCCTTCTGTTGACTCTCAAATACATGGGCCTAGTTCATCCTGACCATCCCAGTGTGTACCTTTGTATTCTTTTCCTTTTTTTGTGATTCTAAAGAACCCACAGGAAATGCCCACTTCCAGGTGTTCTCCCTGGTTACCTCAGAAATGAGGTGAGTGCTCCACTGCGAAGTCGACCTATTTACCTCCCAGATGCAAATATCTTTTCCAATTCTGAAGCTTGTCTCTTTGCTTTAATTGTTGTGTTCTTAGCTGTGCAGAAGCTTTTCAGTTTAATTAAGTCTCTTTTTTATTTTTGTTGTTGCACTTGCTACTGAAGTCTTCTTCATAAAATCTTTCCACAGGCTGACATCTTCAAGAGTTTAACTCACACTTTCTTCTAGGATTTTTATCATTTCTTGTCTTAGATTTAAATCTTTTATTCATTTTGAGTCAATTTTTATAAGTGGTGAAATGTGTGTGTCCAATTTCAGTCTTTTACATGTGATTAACTAGTTCTCCTAGCCATTTATTGAATAGGAATTCTTTTTCCCAGTATATGCTTTTGTTTGATTTATCAAAGATCATATGACAAGGAGAGACTGATTTCATACCTTAATTTTCTATTCAGTTCCATATGTCTTTTGTGCCAATATCATGCTGTTTTCATCACTGTAGACTTGTGATACAACCTAAAATCTGGTAGAGTGATGTCTCCAGGGTTGTTTTTAAATTTCCTAGAATATATGGGTTTTTTTCCAATTCCATACAAAATGATAAACCATTCTTTCTAGTTTTTTGAAGTATGATGTTGGTATTTTAATGGGGATGGCATTGAATATGTAGATTGCTTTGGGAAATATACACGTTTTAACAATGTTGACTATTCCCTGCCAAGTGCATAGTATATTATTCCATTTGTTAATGTCTTCCACTATTTCTTTTCTTAAGGTTTCAAAATTCTCTTTGTAGAAGTCCTTCACCTCTGTTGTTAGGTATATTCTTAGGTATTTCATTTTCTTTGAAGTTATTGTGACAGGAGTTGGATCTTTGATTAGCTTCTCAATTTGGCTGTTATTGGTGTATATAAAAGCTACTGATTTGTGGACATTGACTTTATACCCTGCTACATTACTGTATTTAGTGGTCACTTCCAACATTCTTGGGTTGAGTCTCTTGGGTTTTCTAAGTATAAGATCATACCATCAACAAACAGTGAGAATTTGATTGTTTCTGCCTGCATTTGGATGCCCTTTATATTCTTCTCTTACTAGATTGCATTGGCTAGAACTTTCAGCACTATGATGACTAGTAGTGGTGATAGAAGACATTCTCGTCTGGTTCCTATTCTAAGCAGAAAACCTTTCAGTTTTATTCCATTCAGTATGATGTTTGCTGTGGGTTTTATATAGATGGCTTCAATTACTTTAAGAAATGTGCCACTTATACTTATATTCTTAAGTGTTCTTGCTAGAAAAGGAGGCTGTGTTTTATTAAATGCTATTTCAGCACCTACTGAAAGGATCATATCATCTTTGTTTGGGGTTCTATTAATATGGTGAATTTTATTTTGTGAATTTGCATATGTAAAACCAGCCTTGCATACTTGGGATGAAACTTACTTGATCATGTTGTAATTTTTTTTCAATGTATAGGTGTAATCTATTGGCTAAGATTTTACTGAGTATTTTTTGCATCAATATTCATTAGTGATATTGGTCTGTAGTTCTCCTTTTTAGTTGGGTCCTTTCCTAGTTTTAGTATCAGGGTGATGTTTGATTCATGCAGCATATTAGGAAAAGTTCCTTCCTTCCCAATATTTTGAAATAGGTTTGGCAGCATAAGTACAACTCACTTTTGAAGGTTTGATAGAATTCTGGAGTAAAGCCATCTGGTCTAGGGCTTAATTTATGTTAGAAGATTTGTTTTATTTTTATTTTTTGATTTTTGGGGAATCAATGAAGGTACAATGACCCAGATTACACTGCTTGCATTTGCTGGGTGAAGAGCCTCTATTAGTAGTGACCCACCTCCAAGAGGTGTGACACACACCATGGCCCTACTCCCCCTTCCTCCTTTCCTCTTTCCCCTCCCCCACTCCTCCTCTTCCCACCATGTACTAGCATCAATTATCCTCATATTATAATTGACTACATAGGATTATTGCTTCTCTATTCTTGTGATGCCTTACAAAGAAGAACGTATTTCAACTCCATCCAAATTAATACATAAGATGTAAAGTCACCATCATTTTTAGTGTCTGTGTAGTATTCCATAGCTTATTAACCCATTCTTTGATTTGTGGGTATTTAGGTTGTTTCCACAATCTGACAATTATAAATTGAGCTGCGATAAGCAGTCTAGTATAAATGTCCTGATGATAAAATGATTTTTTTTTTCTTCTGGGTAGATGCTCAGTAATGGGATTGCAGGATCAAATGGCAGGTCTAATTTGAGTTCTTTGAGGATTCTTTATACTTCTTTCTAAAATGGTCGTATTAGTACATTCCCACCAGCAATGTAAAAATGTTCCCTTCTCTCCATAATCCACCAGCCTGAATAATGCTGTGACCCCCCCAACCTGCAGAAAAAAGTGAAAAACTTAAAAATAGAAAAAATATAAGTATAATTTTATAAGATAAGGAAGAGATAAAAAAGGATATCATAGCTGTTGTATGAGAAATTTATGTGTAAAAGATAAGAAAAGTAGAAAAGGCTCCATCAAAAAGAGAGAAAAAGGGGATAAATAAAAAATTACAAAAGTATACAAAGGGCTGAAAAACTGCAACAGTGGTGGAGGAACCCTTTACTACTTCAAAAAATACAAATACAAATACAACCATACAAACAAACAAACAAAAAAATACTAAACAAAAACAATGACAACAACAACAAAAGAAAAAAAAAGAAAAGCCAAGGAAGAATATTTTAAAAAGAAGAAAATATAATATATATGTGTGTGTGTGTGTGTGTGTGCGTGCATATGTGTGTGTGTATATATAAGAATCTGTGTGTGTATATATACCAACATATTGTCTGAACACCAGGTGGTACTGTGGTATTATTAAGAGATGAGAAACACACACCAGATTTACCATATATAATGTGTGTTGGAAGCCACTCCTTATTTACAAAGGAGACCAGATCTTCTCTTCCTGATTTCTTTCACCTAAATCTGGGCCTGTTCACTTTATCAGCATTCAGTCTCCATGGGACTGGGGTCCTAAAGCTCTCAACAAACTTCCCAGGTGGACCATCAGACAGTGTCTCCTGACAACAAAGTGTCCCTCTAAAGGGGTATGGGGACCATTTAGCTCATCTCAAGGATGGCCACTCAGGTTAGCAGGTAAGCCAGAGCCAACCATGCACTAAGACCCCATGAACTGATGCTCCTGTGCAAGCAGCCTTCCCACAGTGGCATTGCCCTACTAGGAGCCAAGCTGATGAGAAAACCTCCCTGCTCTGTGTTCAACCCTGGCCACCAGTTGCTGTTTAAGTCTACTTGCTGCTCCAGTGAGCAGCCCAGTCTAAAAATCAAACTACTGTAGAATAACTCTTTCCTGTCTCTAGACCTCCATAGGAGAGCTGGCTGACTGGCTAGCTTCTGTCCATACTAAGCACTGGCCTTCCACATAGACTTTCCTCAGCTCCAGGCCTGCTTGTTCACTCCTGAAGTCTTCTTCTTTGCTCTCCTAGAGTGATGTTTCTGTGAAGATTTCCTCAGTCAGAGATGGCTGAAGACCACTTTGGCTTGTCTCACCATGAGCAGATGGCAAAGAGATATCTCTAATCCACAATGCCACTCTGCCTCTACAAAAATTCTGTAACTTGACAGCACAATGACTTTACTGAAATATGCCATAAATACATTGAATCCAGATTCAATGAAGCAAAATAAAGAATCAGGAGGAGCAGCAAGATGGCTGACAAGAGACAGCTTTTGCCAGAAATCAAGGTGCACATCATCCACACTGACACAATCTGCAAGCCTGAGAAAGTAGAAGAAAGGTAACAGAGATCAGGCATGGAGCTACTAGACTGAAAGTGCCTGTTGCTAAGGGGATGGGAAAGTCCTCCCACAACAAGGAGGTCCACTGCAGGCTTTCCATGAGTGACCAAAGAACAAAGGAACTCTCACCCCACCCTATAGGAGAGAGTCTTGAGGTGTGGGTTTTTCTATACCTGGGAATTTCCAATGGTAAGTCTGTTCCCCATCCTGTCTGGTACAAAAGTGAATACATTTTCTTTCTGCAGTCCTGACCCCACAGCCTACCCTTCCTCCTCTCTGGTTGTCTTACTGACTGCCCTCTGCAGAGGTGGTGAGTACTCTAGAAAACCTCTACATTGTGTGGGGTGCTGAGCTGAGCTGTTCCCTAATGTGAGAGGAAATGTTGTTATTGCAGTGATAACTTTGGTTTGGGAAGGTGTGGTACCTACTGGCTCTCATTCCTATGAGAGGAAACCTTCCCGGATTCTTCTGGAAAGCCTTTTCCTGGTATCTGTGCTCAATGACCCATGGTAACCCTCAACCTTCTTCCTTGAAACTTGGAGAAAGACAAGCCTAGCCTCAGTGAGTGGCACTCTATAGGTCTAGGACCTTGGGCCTTTCCTCAGCCATGGGTGATGACCATACTTTAGTCCACTGATAGGACTCCAGGGGCAGGTGGGAAGGAACATGGCTTCTTTGAACCTGTTTGAGTGGGTGTTGCTTATGCTGCCTGAAAGTGTTCAACTGGAACTCTTGGTCAGAATTGTCCAGGGATTCTTATTCTCCAGCTGCCACTAACTGGGGCTACAGGTTCACTAAACTATTTGTTTACATGGGGAGAGGGTTGAAGGAATGAGGGGTGGAATCAGTGAACCTGTCCACGGATTCCCTTCCTCTAGTTGTTGACATCAAGGGGAAAGGTGGCAGCTATTTGAATCTTTGTACGGCAGAGGCTTCTATGAAATACTGTGGTTCCTTTGAATTGGGTAGAGGATAGGCTGACATCAGGACAGAATCAGGTTATGCTATCTCAGCCAATCAGAATTCAGAAACTATCACTGCAGCTCTGAAAAGGAGCATTACAAGGCTATAGAGAAGGTCCACAAGCACAAGCACCAGCTCATTGGTGAATGGGTGGGTAGCTCCAGTTCCTGGGGCCCTCAGATCCAGTCTCACTCTGCCACTTTTAGTTGCCAAATAGGTCTGTCTAGTACTCTCTAAATATCCCCAATTAGATTACTCTCATTAACTATTCAGGGTCAGCCTATCCTCTCACTTAAAAAGAAAAAGTATGATTGACATTAAAAGAAGCTGAAAATGCTGATGAGGAAGTACCATTAAACTTCTGGCAACATGAAAATCAGATCAACTCCCCAAAGGTATTTACCAGGAAGAAACAGAAAATACCATCCTTAGAGAAATTGCTGAAATATCAAAAATAGAATTCAGAATATGAATGGCAAATAAGATTATTGGAATTGAGGAGAAGATGAAAATAGAAATATAAAAGTCCAAAACTTGTCTCAAGAAATTAGTGAATTTTTTTATTTTTTATTTTTATGAATTTAAAGAAAGCATCATCAAGTATATGGATTTCTTAATGAGTAAATATATGTAGCAGAGCTTAAGGCCTTTGAACAGCTTTGAAACACAGTAGAGATCCTCAGTAATATAGCTGAATGTGGTGAATAAAGAATTTGAGAAATTGAAGACAAGTCTTTTGAACTATTCCAGTCAGTCAAAGAGGCAGGGAAAACGAGAACAAAAATAGAATATTCCCTGAGAGAGTTATGGGATTATTCCAAAAGATCAAACATTTGAATAATAGGGATTCCCAAACTAGAAGAGAATGGTTCTAAAGGCAGTGATGCTCTACTTCAGGACATCGTGGAGAATTTCCCAAGCATTTCAAGATACACAGAAATTCAGATGGTAGGTAGTTTCAGAACCCTAGCACAACATAGTCTAAGCAAAGCATCTTTTAGACACACTTTAATGAACTTTGATAAAGTCAATATAAAGAATAAATTCTGCAAGCAGCAAGGCATAAGATAAGTCATACCTACAAAGCAAAAATGTCCAGATGACTGCAGCTCATAACTAGACCAGCTCTACAGGAAATACTTAGACCCATTCTTCATTAAAAAAACAGCATAGTGATCCATCACTAAAGTAAACACACACAAAAATTAAATAACAAAGTCTACCTTCCATGGTGAAAGGGATAAAAGTAAGCTTTCAACCTCTGAAAAATGAAATTACCCATATTCCATCATACCTATCAATTCTATCAATAAATGTGAATGACTTGAATTGCCCCCTAAAGAGGCCCAGACTTTCTGAGTAGATACAAAAGCTCAAGTCCAATAGCTCAAGTGCAACATTTGTTGTTTCCAAGAAATACATCTAACCTCAAAGGATAAAACAAGACTCAGGGTAAAGGGATGGAAAACAATGATCCAGACAAATGGAATCAGAACAAAGCAGGGGTTCCAATATTATTTTCAGATACAACGGATTTTAAAACAACAAAAATAAGGAAACACAAGGATGCCCAGTACTTGCTGGTCAAGGGAAGCATACAACATGAAGACATTTAAATAATTAAAATTTACACACCCAACCTAAATTCTCCTTGATATGTTAAACAAAAACCTAAGTATTCTGAACAACGTGATGACTTCCTGCACTTTAATAGTTTGAGATTTTAACAGACCTTTGATATTACTGGACAGATCCTGCAAGCAGAAATTAAACAAAGAAACAATGGACTTAAACATGGCCCTAAAACAAATAAACTTAACAGATATATACAGTTTCTTTCTAACAAAACTGAATACACATTCTTCTCATCAGTCCACAGATCATCCTCCCAAATTGATCATAACTTAGGACACAAGTCTAACATTGACAAATTCAAATGAATAGAAATTATTCCTTGTATTTTCTGAGACCATCACAGAATAAATTTGAACTCACCAGCAACAGGAATATTCATACCCAAAGAGAGTCATGGAAACTAAATAACCTCATGCTGAAGAACAGCTGTGTCAAAGATGAGATTGAGAAAGTAATTATTAAATTTATTGAACGAAGCAATAATCAAGACACAAGGTATCAAAACCTGTGGAAATGTAAATGCAGTCACAAGAAGCAAAATTCCACCATTTGATGATTTCATTTTTTTTCTTCCCTTTTTTTTACAGTTTTGACTTGGGCTGGGCTCGAATCCACCATCCCCGGTATATGGGGTAAGAGCCCTACTCCTTGAGCCACAGGTGCAGCTCCTTAATGATTTTAAGAAAACAGAAAGAGAGCAAGTCAACAACCTAATATGCTTTATCAAGGAACTAGAAAAGGAAGAAAAATCTAACTTCAAACCCATTAGAAGAAAAGAAATAACCAAAATTAGAGCAGAATTAAATGAAATTGAAAAAATAACATTCAGAAGATCAGTAAATCTTCCAAATTTTCTGGTTGGTTCCTTGAAAAGATTAATAAAATCAATATACCCTTGGCCAGACTAACCAGAAAAAGAAAATTAAGATCTCTAGTAACTTCAATCCAAAATGAAAAAAGGGAAATAACAGCAGATACCACAGAAATACAAAAGATCCTCAATGATTACCACAATAAATTCTATGTCTAGAAATACAAAAATGTAGAAGAAATGAAACAATACCAGAAACCACATTACCTTCCTAAACTCAACTAGAAGGAATTAGAAATTTTGAATAGATCTGTAACAAGTACTAAAATTGCATCAATAATAAAAAATGTTTGAATACTAAAAATCCTCGTTTCACATGGTTTCACACCAGACTTCTAGCAGATTTTCATAGAAGAACTAGTTAGTATCGATATTTCATTATCTATTCCAAAACATAGAGCAGGAAGGAATCCTCCCCAACACATTCTATGAGGCAAATATCACCCTGATTCCAAAATTGGGGAAGGACTCAACAAAAAAAATGAAAACTACAGGCCAATATCATTAATGAATATCAATGCAAAAATATTCAATAAGATCTAGCAAACAGAATACAGCAACACATTAAAAAAATTTATGTCTTGGTCAAGTGAGTTATCTGGTTCAACATATGTAAATACATAAATTTAATTCATAAAATAAATAAAATCTAAAACAAAAACCATATGATTCTCTTAATCAATGCGGAAAAGGCTTTTGACAATATCCAGCATCCTTGTTTGATAAGAACAAAGTATAGGTACTAATGGCAGTTTTAGTGGTAATAAACTTGAAAAAAGACAAGAAAGGGGGCTTCAGAATAATGGAAGGAAAATCTGGCCATCATAATAAAGAAGTATAAAAGGTGCTCTGCAATAAAACAAAGGGTTTCAGGATATGTGAAAATAATGTTAATTGTGTCCTGTTAACATAAAACAGAGTTTCCAAATTGTGTCGCCATGTGGGAGAATAGTTATAGTTGCAGGACTTTTCACTCCACAAACGCCATAAACATCACAAAGCTAACAGCTAGCAACATACAGTCAATAGTAAAACTAGGACTTAATAATTACCACTGAAAAAAGAAAAAAGAAGAAATAGGGGTATGTGGCCACCAAGGAAACCAATGGCCAATGAAAAAGAAACAAATGTGCCCAGAAATGTAGAGGAATCAGTGAGAAAGATTTCTAAACAAATTCAAAGAAAATAAAGAGAAGAATACTTATACTTGTGTACTGGCATAGAAAAGGGATCTTCTCTCACTCATAGGAGAGATCCATTTCCTTTCTCTGAAAATATTCTGTGCTTAAAATAAACTTTCTTTCTGATGAAGAGTATCTATAATTTTACTCTCATTTTCCTTCTATGTTGCCTCTGTTACTTTACTTGTTGGCTGAACTTTATAGTTCCACTGAACATCTGAACCAGGTACTTAGCAACTTAATGCAGGAAGGGAGTCTCTCAGACCAACAAACTCTTTCAGCTTTTATTTATCTAGGAAAGCCTTCATCTCTTCTTCATTTCTGAATAAATCATTGCCTGGTAACGTATTCATGGTTGACAGTTTTTTTCCCCCTTCAGCATTTTGACTATATATATCATCCTACTCTCTCCTGGCCTGCAAGATTGCCACTGAGAAATCCAATAATTATCTTATGGAGGTTTCCTTATATGTGATTAGTCAGTTTTATTTTGTTGTTTTAAAAGTTCTGTCCTTGAATTATTAAGAATTTGATTATATTGTGTTTCAGTGAAGATATCTTTACGTTTACTGTTTGTTGCCTTTGGGTTTCATGGATCTTGATATTAACTTCCTTCTCTAGATTTGGGGAGTTTTCTGTCATTACATCATTAAACAAGCTTTTTACTTCTTTCTCTTTCCCTTCTCCATAAATTGTCATGATGCTTACATTGTGTCACTGGATGTTATTGCATCAATCCTGTAGTTTTTTTATATCTTTTTTAAAATTTTATTTCATTTCCTTACTGGGTAATTTCAAATGACCTTTCCTCAATTTAGCTGATTCATTCTTTTTTTTTCTCCTCTTTTAAATTTCAAATGAATATGAGGGTACAAGTGTTTAGGGTACATTGTTTTATATTTTAAGGTAAAGTTTAGTTGAGCTCTTCACCCAGGAGGCAAGCTGAACACCCTGACAATGTGCACACTAGGTGACAGCCCGCCAGTCACCCTCCCTTATCCCCATCCACTCTCTTTCCTCTCCAAGCTTCCCCATTCCAGGACTATATATTTGTTTTTCCTCATTGGTGTCAACAGATGGGTTGACAAGATCAAGAAGGAAATTACCAAATTTTTAGAACAAAATGATAATGAAACCATGAGTTATCAGAACCTCTGGGATACCACAAAGGGTGTCCTAAGAGGGAAATTTATGGCATTGCAAGTCTTCCTCAAGAGAATGGAAAGCGAAGAAGTTAACAACTTAATGGGACATCTCAAGCAACTGGAAAAGGAAGAACATTCCAATCCCAAACACAGCAGAAGGAACGAAATAACCAAAATTAGAGCAGAATTAAAGTAAATTGAAAATAAATAATTATACAACGGATCAATAAATCAAAAAGTTGGTTTTTTGAAAAGGTCAATAAAATAGATAAACCTTTGGCCAACCTAACCAAGAAAAAAAGAGTAAAATCTCTAATCTCATCAAAATAACAACAGACACCTTAGAAATTTGAAAAATCCTTAATGAATATTACAAAAAAATTTATTCCCAATATATGAAAATCTGAAGGAAATCAACCAATACTTGCAAGCACACCACCTCCCAAGACTTAGCCAGAATGAAGTGGGAATGTTGAACAGGTCTATATCAAGTTCTGAAATAGCATCAACTATACAAAATCTCCCTAAAAAGAAAAGCCTGGGATCAGATGGCTTCATGTCAGAATTCTACCAAACTTTTAAAGAAAAGGTAATACGTATATTACTCAACCTTTTCCAACATATATAAAAAGACGAAATACTACCCAACACATTCTATGAGACAAACATCACCTTGATATCCAACCAGGAAAAGACCCAACAAGAAAAGAAAATTATAGACCAATAACACTAATGAAATTGATGTGAAAATATTCAACAAGATCCTAGCAAATAGAATCCAGCAAAATATCAAACAAATTATATACCATGACCAAGTGGATTTTATCCCAGGATCTCAAGGATGGCTCAACATTCGTAATCTGTAATATATATAATTCATCACATAAACAAATTAAAAAATAAAGACCATATGATTCTCTCAATTGATGCAGAAAAAGCTTGTGATAATATCCAGCATCCCTGCATGATCAGAACACTTAAGAAAATTGGGAAAGAAGGGACATTTCTTAAACTGATAGAGGCCATCTACAGCAAACCCACAGCCAATATTGTATTGAATGGAGTTAATTTGAAATCATTTCCACTCAGATCAGGAATGAGGCAAGGTTGCCCATTGTCTCCATTGCTCTTTAGCATTGTAATGTAAGTTTTAGCTATTGCAATTAAGAAATAAAAGGTGAGTAAAGGCATCCATATAGGGTCAGAAGAGATTAAACTTTCACTTTTTGCAGATTATACAATTGTATATCTGGAACACACCAGGGATTCAACTACAAAACTCCTAGAAGTGATCAAGGAATACAGCAGTGTATCAGGTTATAAAATCAACACTCATAAATCTGTAGCCTTCATATATACCAATAGCAGCCAAGCTGAAAAAACAGAAACTCCCAAATGCAGAGGCTGATATGGAAGTGGAGAGAAGGAAACACTTTTGTGCTACTGATGATACTGCAAAGTAATACAACTTCTATGGAATGAACTATGGGGGATTCTTTAAGAACTAAAAGTTGACCTTTCATTTGATCCTTCAAAAGAAAGCAACTAATGTAATAAATTTCCCTCTTAGCACTTCTTTTGGTGTATCCCATAGGTTTTTTTTTAAAGGCATCTGTACATAGATTATGAATACATTTATGCCATTATGAGAGTCAATGTGTTAATTATTTGTATAAATTGGAGTGCTTACATCCTACTACTCAACATAGCCTTCACCTCATTTATCCAATTACAGCATTAAGACATTTGTGCTCTATACCTGATAGATACAACTTGTACTTGCAATATGCCCCATAGGTGTAGTCCTCCTATTAACCTTCCCTCTGTAGACCCACCTCCCTCCCTTCCTCTATCCTTCCCTTTCCCTTCTTCATCCTAAGCTATAGTTGTGTTTCATTTTTCATATTCAAGTGTGAGCGATTATAAATTGGTTTCACAGTGGTACTGAGTGAGTACATTGGATATTTTCTTTTCAATTCCTGAGATACTTTACTAAGAAGAATGTCTTCATTATTGTTATGTGTGAGGAATCTGACAATTTCTTCTTTTATCTCTTCCTGAACACAGCTGTCATTTAGCATAATGTTGTTTAATTTTCATGTCTCTGAGAGGGGATAAATGTTTTTGTTCGAGTTGGGTTCCACCTTTATTTCCTTGTAGTCTGTGAAGAGACAAGGTATAATTTCTATTCTTTTAATTTTGGTGAGGTTTGATTTGTGTCCTAGGATTTGCTCTATTATGCAGTATGGTGCATGGGCTGATGAGAAAAATGTTAACTTTTGCATGTTCTGTTCTGTATATGTCTATTAATCCCATTTGTTTTAGGGTAACTTTTAAGTCCTTTGTATTTTTATTTAGTTTATGCTTAGAGGATGTGTTCAGTTCTGTCAGAGGGGTGTTAAATTCCATGGCTATTATGGTGTTATGGGATATAATATTGTTCAGACCCCTCAAGGTCTGTTTCATAAATCTGGAAGCCTTTAAGTTGGGTACATAAATATTTAAAATCAAAATTTCTTCTGCTTGTATTGTCCCTTGACCAGTATGAAGAGTTGATCTTTTTTTTTTTCTATGTTTAGTTTCTTTGAATCTCCTTGCATCTGGGAATAAAATTGCAACCCCTCTAATCTTTTGATATCCATTTGCTTGAAATATTCTATTCCATACCTTAACCCTAAGTCTTGATTTGTTCTTCAAGGCAAGGTGCATTTCCTGGAAATAGCATATTGATCATTTGTGCTTATCCAGTCTTCCAGGTTGTGCCTCTTCACTGGAGAATTTAATCCATTGACATTTATTGAGAAAATTGATAAGTGTGTGGAATTCTATTCATCTTATTTTGTGAATGTCCATTGTGTAGTTTTATCCTTAGTGCCACTGTGGAAGTTAAATTTTGTCCTTTACTTCTGAGTGTTTTCCAGCAGTCCATTTTGATGTTCAGTCTTAAGAAGAGATCTGTTTATTTCTTTTAGAGCTGGTCTTGTTTTGGCAAATTTCTTCAGTGTTTTTGTATCTGCAAAAGATTTGAATTCTCCACCAATTTTGAAATTTAGTTTAATAGGATACAGAATTCTGGGCTCAAAATTATTTTGTTTAAGAATTTTGAAGGTGGATATCCATTCTCTTCTTGCTTTGCAAAGTTTCAGTTGAAAATTCTGTTGTCATTCTAATGACTCTTCTCCTGTTGGTAAGTTGTCACTTACTCCTGGCTGCTTAGAGAATCTTCTCTTTCTTCTTGACTTTGGACAGGTTGATTAAAATGTATTTGGGAGAAGCTCTGTTTGAATTGAGTTGACTCAGGGTTCAATAGCAATCTAAAAAGAATGTGTTAGGATTTTTAGTGAAACTTCAGATGTTTTCATTTATGATAGTCTCCCATAGGACTTCCATTCCTGTGGGACAATCATTTTCCCCTTCAGAGATCCCTATTATTCATATATTTGAATGTTTCATGAAGTGTTGTAGTTCTGAAAGTGACTATTTTGCTTTCTGTTTCTTGTTTCTTGCCTCTTTAACTACTTGGGTTAATTGCAAAACTATTCTCTAGCTCTGAAATTCTTTATTCTCCATGGTCTTATATATTTTTTGATATTTTCTATTATGTCTTTACGTTACCTGATTGTCTCCTTGATTTCCTTAAGGTCTGCCATATCCTTTCTATATTCTACATAACTCTCATCTGTATTTTGGTTCTGTTCTCCATTCACTCATCTATTACTTTAATTATCTTTATCACCCATATTTTAAATTCTTTTTCTCTCAAATCCATCAATTCTTTATAGATGGAGTCTTCCGTAGTACTTTCCTCATGGTCCCTTGGAGGAGTTGCTCTGTTTTGGTTTTTCATGATACCCAAATTTATCTGTTGGTTCCTTCTTTTGTGTGCTTTCTTCTTCTCGATCTCTTTGTCTTCCTTTTTTTTTTTCCCCTCAATTCCTCCTTTGCTTCAAATTACCTCACTTAGGCGTTGAAGTGGCCACTTGGTATAAGGCATAAGGCCAAAAGGAAGAGAAGGGTAAAGAGCTAGCAGGTAGAAACAAAAGGAAAAGAAAGAGGTAGAAAGTAGGAAAGAGAAGAAGAATAGAAAAAGAAATAAAGGAAGGGGATGAAAGAAAATAATGAAAGAACAGAGAGAAGGAACACAGGAAGAGAGAACAAGAGTTATTGAAGAAATGGAATTGAGCAGCACAGTGCTAAGGCCATGTATATAACTCAAGAATTTTGAGGGTCTGGGATTAGAGGGTTCTTCAAGATCAGGAGTTCCTTACCAGCCTGAGGAAAGCCAGAGTATTCCTCTGCCAAAAATAAGAGGAGAAAGAAAAGGACAAAAATAAAACATAATAAGGAAAAAAATAGATAAAAATGGAAAAGAAATAGAAAAGTTCTGCAGTGTGGACTTGCCAATACTGTATTTCCAGGGTGAAAGGTAGAAAAGTTCCCTAGACCATAATCTCTTGGCCTCCTTGAGGCAGACTACTGCCATCACCTCCCCTCCATGCCACAGCCATGCCACCACAGCTCTCAGCGAAAAAAGAAAAAAACAAAATAATAATAATAATAAAATGAGAGTAGGTCAAAAAAGATTAAAAATACAGTTGTGTCAAATAAAGCAGAGAGGGGGATAAGAAAAAAAGAAAGAAAGAAGAAAGACATAAAAAGGGAGGGGACATCTTAGCTGTTGCTTGAATAATTTATGTAGGAAAGCAGAGAAAATTAGAAGAGTTTCTATCAAAAGAGAGAATGGAGAGGAGTAAAATAGAAAAAGAGAATAAATGATGCTAAAATATTGTAACCAAGAATACAGGAGCCCTTACTCTTGATGAAAGTAAAAATGGAAGCTAAGAATAGAACCAAGCAAACAAATTATCAAAAGGAAAACAGAAGAAACCAAAACAAGATAAACTCAAACAGCCAAAAACAGCAACCTCTGCAATAATGAAAAGAAGAAAAAAAAAAAAACTAATCTATTTATAGGCATGTTTCTATTTCCTAGCTTAGTTGCCCTTGGTGATTGCCTGATTGTTTCATCATCATTCAGACCTGCTGGGACAGGATGGTAAAGCTCTCCAGAATCCTTCTGAGGTAGGTCTCACAGTGTCACCTAACAACAGGTCCTGTGAGATACGGGAGTCCCTCAGCCTGTGCCAAGTGAGGAGTTCTGATCCTAGCAAGCAGAACACAGCCCTTGCCATGAGGTCCACCCACATAACTTCTCATGACTTTCCCCAGATTGCAGCTCCCCGGCATCCACAACCTTCCCAGTATGGCCGCCCTGCTAGCAAAATCCATGGCAAAAATCCATGGCAAATCCAGTCTAACCAGTACTCATGTTTGGCTGCTATATACTATTCAAGTCTGCCCACTCTTCAAAGCTTTCCATTCAATGTGCAGCTTCCCCTGAAATCTGAAAACTGTAGAAAGGCTTTATCCCATCCTCGGACATCTGTGGTGGAGGTAGCCATTCCTGCTGGCTCTCAAACACTTGCCTGCTAAGTCAGAGCTCCGCCACTCTGGATCCCATGCTTTCTCTTGTACACCACCACCTCACTGTCCACCCTAATCTATGACTCCAGGTAAGGTCCCCATGCCACATATGGCTGTTTTTTCCCCCAGTTGTACTAGGAGAGTTCAGCAAAACAATCCTTCCGGTCTGCCATTGTGCTCCACTCTCCCCCACCCCATTCATATAGTGTTTTCAAAATCTGGTTAATATATTGCTGTTATAACCCATCTCAAGTCTGACCAGCCACATTCTGAATGCTCAAAACCCATATGTAGCTATCATGTTGGAAAGTGTAATTTTAATGTCTGAATGCTTTGTAGGTTATAGAAGTTGCAAAAATAGTTTCAGCCACTCAATAGTTTGTCTTTTCACTTAGTGTATGTGTGTGTGTGTGTGTGTATACATTTCTCTATTTTAATCAAAACTAAAAACCAGAAAAATACATATATTTCTATATATATAATTTTTTTTTTCAGAGACAGAGTCTCACTCTGTCTCCCAGGCTGGAGTATGGTGGCACGATTATAGCTCACTTTATCCTGAAATCCTGGGCTCAAGTGATCATACTGCCTCTACCTTTTGAATAGCTGGGATGTCACACCTATGCCTGACTTTTTTTTGAGATATGAGGTCTTGCTATGTTGCCTAGGCTGTTCTTGAACTCTTGGGCTCAAGGTGACCTGCCAACTTGGCCTCCTAAAGTGCTGGGATTATAGACATGAGCCAACATACCCAGCCTGTACAGAAAGTTTTACTTTCAACATAGTTATATTTAAGATCGTTTCCTTTATGACTTGTCCTTTTTGTGGGTCTTATTGATAAAAACCTTCTTACCTCAAGATTGTAAAAATATTCTCTGAAATTTTTTTTGCCATGTTTTTAGTTTGTAATATATCCATCTAAAAGGAGTGTGTCAGGCTCTTTAGTAAAACTTGGGATGTTTTCATTATGATAGCCTCCAGTAGACTTTCCATTCCTTTGGGACAATCTTCTTCTCCTTCATGGATCCCTATTATTTGTTGTATGTTTGAATGCTTCATGGAGTCTCATAGTTCTCTAAACAACAGTCCTGCTGTCTCTCTCTGCTGGTTTAACATGGTCCCCAAATTATTCTGTTGGTTTCTTCTCATGTCTGCTTTCTTCTTGGTCACTTCTGTGTCCTCCTTTTTCCTTTTCACTGTGTCCTTTGCTTCAAATTACCTTTTTTCAGAGCTTAGGTTGAATAGGCCTCTTGGTATAAGACCAAAAGATAGAGAAGTGTATAAAGTGAGAAGATAATAACAAGAGGAAAAGAAAGAAAGAAGAAAAAAGAAGGAATAAGCAAAAGAGAAAGAAAAAAAATGAAGGAGGGTAAAAGAAAAAAATTCAAAATCAGGATAAAACTAGGACAGGAAGAGAGAATGACAGTGATAGAACAAATGGTATTGATGGGCATGGTGCTAAGGCCACGTCTGTAACTCAGGGATATTGAGTGGCTGATCTGGGTGGGTTCGTTGAAATCAGGAGCTCCTTACCAGCCTGAGAAAAGCCAGACTTTTTCTCTGCCACAGCTAGGTAGACCAGAAAAAGAGCAAAAACAAAAACCAGAAGAAAAAATTAAGTAAGAATGAAAAAGAAATAGAAAAATTTTGCATTGTGGTCTTGCCAGTATTTTCTTAATAGGTCCAAAGGTAGAAGGGCTCCCTAGACCATGGTTTCTTGGCTTCTTTGAGCCAGAGTACTGCCGTGACCTCCCTGCCAGACCACAGTTGTGTAACCTCATGTCTCAGCAAAAAAAAAAAAAAAAAAAAAAGGAAAAAGAACAAAAAATAATAATAGGTGGGGAAGGGAAGAGCATAGAGAAGCAAGAAGGGAGAGGGCGGAGGGTCATGGTGTGTGACACACCCTTTGTTAGGTAAAAAGGGACTTTACCTAACAAATGCTATCATTGTAGCCTAGTTCTTTGTACCCTCAATGAATCCCCAACAATAAAAAAATAATAATAATAGTAAAATAAGAATAGATAATGGATATTAGAAATACATTCGTATCCACCTGAGGAGATGGAAGAGGAAAAGAGAAAGAAAGAAGACTGGAGAAAAAAGGAGCAGACATCTTAGCTGTTGCATGAGCAATTTATATGGAAAATATGAGAAATGTAGAAGAGTCTCTATCAAAAGAGAAGATGGAGAAGGGTATAAAAGAATAAATGAGGCTCAAATACTGTAACCTAAAAATATATGAGCCCTTGCTTTTGATGAAAGTAAAAGGTTAAGACTAGAACCAAGCAAAATAGCAAAAAAAAAAAAAAAAGAAAAAGAAAAGAAAAACAAACAAACAAACACACACACATAAAAAAAAGAAAAAGTGCTCTAATAGCCAAAATTTCCAGCAACCTTAGCACCAAAGAGAAGAAGGAAAAGAATACTAAAGAAAAAATTATTTATATAACAGAAGTGACCAACTTTAATAGGAATTTATATATGTTGAAATATATTGCTGGGACAATGGGTAGTGCTGTGGTTTTTTTAGGGGAAGAACACAGCTGGTAGCTTTTCTCTAGTTCCTAGGCATGGTTCTAGTTTCCAGTTTTGATGTTCTTGGTGATCACCTGATTGTTTCCTCAGCATTCCAACCCAGCTGGGTTGGGATCATAAAGCTCTCCAGAATCTTTCAGAGGCAGGTCTCATAGTGCCCCCTGACAACAGTTACCAAGGGGTATGGGAGTCCCTGAGCCTTTCCTAAGAGTGGAGTTCTGATCCCAAGAGGTGGAACAAAGATGGCCATGACTTAGTCACCAGGTATGAGGCTCACTCACATGACCTTCTCACGACCTTTCCACAATGGCAGCCCCCTGGTAGCCAGGTATTTTCCCATGATGGCTGCCTCAACTGCCAGCAAACTGATGGCAATTTTACTCTGGCACTCAAATATGGTTGCTGTTTAAGAATGCCCACTCTTTGAAACTTTCCACTCATTGTGCAGCTTCCTCTGAGAATCGAAAACTATGGAAAGGATTCATCCTATTCCCTTGATATCTTTGGGGAGAGGGGGCTGGATGCTCCCACTGGTTCCTAAACATTTGCCTAGTGTGTCAGATCTCCATCACTCCTGATCACACACTGTCTCCAGAACACCACCATGTCATTGAGTACCCTGAGCTATGACTCTGTGTAAAGTCCCCACTCTAGGTATGGCTGGGTTCTCTTTCTATCTCTAGATGTACTAGGAGAGCTCAGCTGAATGATCCTTCTGGTCCACCATCTTGTTCCACTCCCCATTGGGTGATTCAGTTGCAGTTGCCAGGCACTATTTCAGTTTACTTGCTCACTTTGGTCCTCCCAAGGCAGCCCTGGTGAGCACCCAAGTCCAAAAAACAACAAACAAACAAACAAAAAAACTGCAGGACCACCTTCCTTTTCTCTCTCCCTCTGCCAGAGGGTTGGCTGACCACTTCATAAACTAGTGCTCACCTTCTGTGATGGTCTTTCATTGCTTCTGAACTCCTCCTTGGCTCCTGGAGTCTCCTGGAGTACATGCCACATTGTTCTTTGCAAGGGATGTTTGTGGGAAGGGTACTACATCCAGAGGTAACTAGGGTCCTTTCTCCCTGATCTTACCACAAGTGGCTACTGAAGATACGTCTCTAGTCTGCCACTTTGTTTTGGCTGGACAGTGAATTTTTGTAAGTGGTGAGAGGTGTGAGCCCAATTTTAGTCTTCTACCTGTGGCTCAACAGGTCTCCCAGCACCATTTATTAAACAAGGATTATTTTTTACAGTGTATGCTTTTGTTTGGTTCATCAAAAATTAGATAGCGATGCATGGCTGGATTTGTCTCCAGATTCTCTATTCTATTCCAAGATTTTTGTATCTATTTCTGTGTCAGTACCATGATGCTTTCTTCGATCACTGTGGATTTGTAGTATAACCTCATGTCCAGTAACATAATAAATCCAGTTTTATTTTTATTTCTTAGAATTTCATTAGCTATCCAAGTTGTTTTTTGGTTCTATATGGAACAAAGTACTATTTTTCCAAGTTCTTCAAAGAATGATGTTACACTTTGGTGGGGATTGCATTAAATATGTAGATCAAGTTGGGTAGTATAGACATTTTACTGATCTTGATTCTTCCCAGCCAAGAGCATGGTATTTTCTTCTATTTTTAAATGTCTTTTGCTATTTCTTTTTGAAGCATTCATAGTTTTCTCTGTAAAGGATCTTCAAGTTTTTTGTTAAGTAAATTCCCAAGTATTTCATTTTCTTTGAAGGTACTGTGAAGGGTATTGTGTTTTTGAATTTATTCTCAGCTTGACTGTTATTAGAGTGTATGAGGGCTACTAATTAGTGGGGATTGATTTTTGTATCTGAGATGATACTGTACATCTTGATCACTTCCAGGACCCTTATGGTTGAGTCCTTGGGATTTTCTAAGTATAAGATTATGTCATCAGCATAATCTGTTTCCATTTGAATACTGTTGATATCCTTCTCTTGGGTGATTGCATTGGCTACATATTCCAGCACTATTTTAAATAGTAGTTTTGATAGTGTACATCCTAGTCTGATTCCATTTCTGAAAGGAAATGCTTTCATGGGCTGGACGTGATGGCTCACACCTGTAATCCTAACACTCTGGGAGGCTGAGGCAGTTGGATTGCCTGAATTCACAGTTTTGAGACCATACTGAGTTAGAGCAAGACCCCCATTTATAAAAATAGATGGGCATTGTGTGAGGCCCAAGAGTTTGAGGTTACTGTGAGCTAAGGTGCCATGGCACTCTAACAAGGGTGACAAAGTGAGATTCTGTCTCTACAAAACAAAAACAAAAACAAAATACTAAAAAAAAAAAAAAGGAAATGCTTTCAGTTTTTCTCCATTTGATATGAAATTGGGTGTTGGGGGTTGTCATACACGGCTTCTATCAATTTAAGAAATGTCCCTTATTTCTATTTGACTCACAGGAGAACTACATTTAATACTGTAGTCAATTTTCTGAAAAACTTGTTATTAGTTTATCAACTAAGTTTATGGTATATGTTAAATACCTTATTATCATTTCAGTAATGTTAACAACATGCTCACCAGGAGTATACATGTGTATTTCATCTCAAGAAACTATAGTAGAACCTCCATAGTGAATCACCTCCCTGTATTGATCACCTCTTTAAGTGGACATAATTTTCATAGGCCAGACATGCAGCACATATACTCAATGGAAGTTCCTTATGTTGACCACCTCTATATGTTGACTGGTTTGTTACCGTTCTTTGGATGGTCAACTTAAAAAAGTTCTACTTTACTTTCTTTGCTCACCCACAAAAAACAACTACTTATCTCTTCAGGTTTTATTATGAGATTGCAGCAATTCAGTCATATCTTCAGGCTCCACTTCTAATTTTATTTCTCTTGCTATTTTCATCACGTTTGTAGTTACTTCCTCTACTGAAGTCTTGAATCAGTCAGTCACCCATGAGGTTTGGAACTAACTTCTTCCAACTCTGTGCTAACGTTGATATTTTGAACTACTTTTACAAATTAAAAATGTTCTCAATGGAAGCTAGAATAGTGAAATTTTTTCAGCAGGCTTTTAATTTATGCTACTCATTCCATCAGAGAAATGCAAATGAAAACCACCATGATGTAACACCTCATTTCTCTCATAATGGCCTTTATCAAAAAGGCCAAGCATTGACAAAGATATAGACAAAAGAGAATTTTTGTCAAATATTGTTGGGAATATAAATACATATAGCAATTATGGAAAACAGTATTAAAGTTCCTCAAAATGTAAAAAATAGAACTACCATATATATATTCCAGCAATCCTACTTCTGAGTATATATCTAAATAAAATGAAATAAGTATCTAAAAGATATTCTTAACTCCCATGGTCATTGCAGCATTATTCACAATAACCAAGATATTAATGGATAACTGGATAAATAAAATGTGGTGTTTGTTTATGTATAAGGAAAGATATTCTGTCATTTTCAACAACATGGATGAACCTGGAGGACATTGTGCTAAGTAAAATAATCCAGTTCCAAGATCAAAAATACTGCATTATTTCACTTATATGTAGAGTCAAAAAATGTCAAGCTCATAGAAGCTGAAAAATAGAATGGCAGTATTCCAGGGCTAAGCAATGGGGGAAATAGATATTTATCAAAGGGTATAAAATTCCAGTTACACAGTATGAATAAGTTCTGAAGATTTATGTACAGCATGGTGACGATAGTCAGTAATATTATATATTTGAAATTTTACAAAAAGGTAGATTTTAAATAGTGTCACCATAAAGAGTAACTTGTGAGGTGATATATATGTTAATTAGCTTGATTATATTAGTCATTTCAAAATGTATACATAAATTGGAATATCACATTGTACTCCTTAAATATATACAATTTTTTTCTATTATATCTCAGTAAAGCTGGGGGGGGAGAGAAGAAAAAAAAATCCCTTTGAACAAAAATGATCAGCTTACGTGATGACTCTGTTTGCCTAGTAGCACTATTTGAACTGTGTCTTAAGTTGATGAATTGTTAATTTATTTTGTTTTTGCCAATTATCAGCAGAATTTAGAATTAAATGAATCTATTGCATAAGGACCTTTCCTTTTTGAACTGTTTCTAGTGCATTTTATAGTTTAATATGGTCTTTTATGGCAGGATGTAATTATTCTGAACTGTTGCTATATGTCTTTTGTCATTAGCTCTGGTTTGCTCCAATTGTAAAAGATATATCCATGCTAGGTATTTTTGTTTTGTTGTGTTTTTTGTTTAGTTAAAGAGAAATAAAGTTTTATACAAGTATATAAATACATATACTTGTTCTAGTCAAGTAACCTGTATGGATCATTATAAGCTCTGGGCCAAGTGTCATTTGAATAAACTGAGATTTACCTAGGCTATAAAAGAAGGTTATCACTTTACTTCATTTGTTCTGCCTCTGCTCCTTTCAGTTCCCTATACTGAAGATATGAGTCTGCTTCATTCACCATTTAAAATTTCAGTCAGGGCTTGGCGCCTATAGTACAATGGATACGGCTCCAGCCACATACACCGAGGGTGGTGGGTTCAAACTCAGCCCAAGCCAGCTAAACAACAAAGACAACTGCAATAAAAAATAGCCAGGTGTTGTGGCAGACATCTGTAGTCTCAGCTACTTGGGAGGCTGAGGCAAGAGAATCATTTAAGCCCAAGAGTTTGAGGTTGCTGTGAGCTGTGACACCACAGCACTCTACCAAAGGTGACAAAATGAGACTAGGTTTAAAAAAAAAACTCAGTCTGGTTCTACTTTTTAATCTATAAATAAATCACATAGCACTTAGTCTTTTATGTCCTCATTTTTTAGGACATTTTCCTTTGTAATGTCAGACTTACTAATTTACTAGTTCAAAAGCATTTGTACAGCTCCCTGATCTACACACTTAATTGATACTGCCTGATATACCACCTGCTTAGTCCTGGCTTCTAAGTCTACTAAGTGTGGTAAACTAGGACACCTGAAGGAAAACGTTGATATACGTATGCTATTTCTGATTTTGGTGGGAACTTGGAAAGGAAGCAGAAGGAATGAGTAAACGAGTGAACCCTCAACTTTTATTAATGTGACAATTTTTTCCCCTTAAAAATAGGTGCTTTATTATATCCCTATTTTCCTTCCAGTATATATGGAAGATGTCTGGAGGAAAGTATCTCATTCTCTTTCTCTTGGTCCCTTTAACTCTGAATTTTTTTCCTACACTTTTTACCAAAAGACAGGGGAATTTTATGGCCAACTGTTGGCTAATG
Source organism: Otolemur garnettii (assembly GCF_000181295.1). Classification (NCBI taxonomy): domain Eukaryota; kingdom Metazoa; phylum Chordata; class Mammalia; order Primates; family Galagidae; genus Otolemur; species Otolemur garnettii. Next base: position 673,226 of record NW_003852505.1, on the reverse strand, counting down.
CAAGTGGCACATTATTTCTGGAGCAGATGCTAACTTCCTGATTTATTATCTCATGAGATTATGAGTGAGTAGCCATGATTATTTTCCTTCATAATTGGGAAGGATGAGTATTGATAGTAAGGACATGCCCCTTGGGAGCCAGCCTGGTTGACTATTTTCAAGCGTGGGGTAATACCCTGAAGTATAAGGAAAGACCACATGATATGGTGGTAAATACAGGAGTTTTGGAAACCAGTAGATAAGGGTATGAGTCTTAGCTGTATGTATTCATATCAGTGTGATTCATGTAAGTGACTTGATTTTTATAGGCCTCAGTTTCCTCATATGTTAAATAGAAATGATGATTCCATTACCTACTAGGACAGATATTAATCAATGATCTTTTATTATGCTAAACCATTTGCTTCTAATTCTTGCCCTTAGCCTAGAGCTGTCAGTTTTAGGAGTATAAGGTGTTTGTCACTCTTGACCTTCTGAAATATGCCCTTGTGTAGTTTAGACAAACAATGTAGTAAGTCCTCCCTACCTTCTTCTCAGTTAATGTTGGTTTGCCTACACAGTAAAATGGAAGACACATTTAATCATGTGAATATTTGACTATAAGAAGTATAATATCTAAATCAATATTAATAAAAGTAATTATAATAATGACAGCTATCAGTTACTAAGCATTTACTATGTTCCAGGCTCTGTGCTCAGTTCTTGACTTATATAATCAATCACCACAACTGTCTGATAAAACAGCTATTATTATTCTCAAGTTAAATCAAAAGCATTAAGGCTCAGACAGGGAAAGAGTTTGCCAAAATTCATGCAACTAGAATCCATTTGATTCTATAGTCTCAGTCTCAACCACTAAGCTATCTTACTCAAATGATACCATAGGTGTCATAGTTCTTTAAAAACATAGAACTATCAAAATGGAAGGGCTCATTATTACCCAAATCATTAACTGAGCCTAATGCTTTTTATCAAGATGCTTGGTAACACGTAGACAAAGCTTTAAGGCTATAATGGACCTTTTCCAAGTGCCAAAAGCTTAAATGTAATGTAAGTTAATAAGTAATATGCCCTTATTTTCAAAGCAACAGGAAGAGCTTATGAATAAATCTTTCTAACAGTGTGACTATAACTTTTAAGTAGCTGTACCTGTTGTGCAGTTCAGAAGGATAACATTAATCAGACATGGGCAATTGTTCTCAAACATTCAATTATTTAAAAAATATATATTTATTGAACACTTTTCCTCCATGCTATGAATGTTTATGGAACATCTACTGTGTTCAGATTATTCTGAACATCACTTGGATTCTTAGATTTCAAATATTGGTAACTAATTCAGTTTTTTTTTTTGTTTAAATATGCACTAAAGTAAAACCAAAAACAAAACAAAACAAAAACCCATGTGTTTGGGCTAACCATTCAATTCTTTGTATCCCACAACTGTTAAATAAATAGTTATGAAATATCCCTCATATCTTAGTGATGTTCTCCACCATAACTCTCAATATTTTGATTAACCAATTACAATATAAAATTTGGAATAATGAAATAGATAAATTAGATATAAGAGCCCTGGCTTAAGTATACTATTAATTTTTAGGAATGAAAAACCTTGGAAAGATTGTGAATTTAGTCACAAATTTAATGCCCATCACTCTTGAACTAAATTTTTAGAAAGGGTCCTTTCCTGGTTACTGATAAATAATTGAATAGATTTCTAATACAGAGCTGTTGATATTTTAGCCTCTTCTGCATATCTGGAGAGTGAGGAAGGCATGTAATACCTACATTATTTTACCTATAGCTCTAGTTATGGCCATTATACTTTTTCTGCATTGGAGAAATTGTGTGTGTATGTAAGTGTGTGTGTGTGGGGTATTATGTTTGAAATATAGACTGTGCTAATCAAATGGTGGGTTTTGGAAGCTATTGTTTAGAGCAGGATGTTGGAGTGTTAAATATATCATAGGATAAAAAAAATCATTAGTTTTCATATTATCAAGGAAGTTTAGGAGGATGGGAACTTCCAGTTTCAAAACCAAGATAGTCTCTAGAAATTGAGGACAAGATACTCACCCCAGATTTGAATTCTAATGTTTCTCTTGTGTAACTTTGTTTTGGAAAGATAAAAGAGTAAAGGTAGGAGATAGGCAGGAGGTTTATATTTTTTTGTTAAATGCAATTTAATACTTGGCTAAAAGAAAAAAGAAAAAAAATCTTGTAGGAAGGCAAGTTTTAGCTACAAATAAGAAAAGACAAGAACCCTTCAAAATGAATTGTCCCGGATTTCTCAGGAAGTGCAATCTAGTCAGCAGCCAACTTTAACCAGCTAAGCGAGGGCTGCTCTGCTGTTCTGATTATTCACTGAAACATCACCCTGGATAAGAGATAAGAGATAAACCCTGGAATCCATCCAAGCATCATTCAATAAAGACTTAGTTAAACAGATTAGCTATATCCATTAAAGAAAGTATTATTCAGTACTGTCTATATTCACTGATTACATTGACATTGAAAAATATGTACGGCTCGGCGCCTATAGCTCAACCGGTTAAGGCGCCAGCCATGTACACCTAAGGTGGCGGGTTCGAATCCCCAGCCCGGACCCGCCAAACAACAATGACGGCTGCAACCAAAAAATAGCCGGGCGTTGTGGTGGGCGCCTGTGGTCCCAGCTACTTGGGAGGCAGAGGCAAGAGACTCGCTTGAGCCCAGGAGTTGGAGGTTGCTGTGAGCTGTAATGCCATGGCACTCTGCCCAGGGGGACAGCTTGATGCTCTGTCTCAAAAAAAAAAAAAAAAAAGAAAGAAAAATATGTATAATATATTAAGAAATTAAAAAGCAAGTTATATAGCAGCACCTCTTCCATAATCCTCTTTTCATTTGTATTACAAATATATGTTGAGTTATTATATATGTGTATGTATTCTGATGTTTAAGTAAATTTACTTCAAAATTTTGTTGGTGGTAAATTTTTCGTCGGTAATTTGGGTGATTTAACAAATATACTTCTATTTTCTAATACAAATCTTAAACCATTGAAACAATGGAATTTTTCCCAACACTCTTATTCATTAAAGTCTCTTCTAGCATATACATTAAAAAAAAAGACTTTCAATTTGAAGTGTCACTTTCAAATGTTTTGAAGTAGTATCCCTCAAAATATTGAACCCAAGAGAGAGTTTAAAACATGGTTAAATGTAGTGGCAAAGAGCTAAAACTATGTGAACATCTTACTTAAAGGGAAAATGGAGATGAATTACAAGGTATATCTGATTGGAATAATCAGTACTAGGATGGAGCAAACAGTTCATTATAAGGGTGATAAGAGCAAGTAGTCCAGCATAGAGATAATGAGTAATAAGAAGATGTTTTCAGCCTTTTTTTTTTTTTTTGTAGGTAGGTCAACCTGTGGTACAAGAGTAGGCCTTACATTTTAAAGGTATAGGACAGTGAGGCAATTTCTACAATGTCTACAGTTGATGGAAAGTTAAATTAAGTGATCTCATATCCCCATTCAATTTTAATAATATTTATTTCTAAACTAGGAGTGATAAATCAAACTTCATGATACTAACATGAAGATTAAAGAGAATGTAGTATTGTGAAGCATTTAGCATTATGATAAATTAGTTTGCCACAAAAGTAAATGGTAGCTATAACTATTTAAAAAATCTTAAAGTATGTTTTTCTAAATATAATCCTTCTCAATATGAAATTCAGGAATTTTTGGTAACTTACAAATTGTGGAGCTAAGTTTTCTAACTGGTGACATGGCTCATATTAGGTTATTAATAAGAAATGTCTAATTTCCTTATGTACTAAGTTTGATAGCTAATATCGCTGACATTTCACTTTGACACTTTTGTTTGATTTTACAGGTACATTCTCAGTCTTTCAAATGCATGGGGCTGTAACACAATTATAAGATGGACTTTACCTAACAAATGCAAACAGTATACCCTAATTGTTTGTATCCTCAATTAACCTGAAACAATTAAAAAAAAAGAAAATTTTGAAAGAATAGGTCAAACTATCACTTTTTGCTGATGCTATAATCTCCTATCTAGAAACCCCCCAAAACTTCACTTGAGATTCTTGGAGTTGATAGACAAATTCAATAAAATTTTTGGTTACAAAATCAATGTAAACAAGTCAACAACATTCCCATACACAAATGACAGGCTGAGAATCAAGTCAAATACTCAGTACCATTCAAAATTGCTACAGAGAAAATACAATACCTAGGAATATACTTATCCACGTAGGTGAAAGGGCTCTACAAAGGCAACTATGAAACACCTAGGAACTATTTCACAGATAACACAAACAAATTGTAAAATATATCATGTTCATGGATCAGTCAAACCAACATTGTTAAAATGTTCTTACTATACAGATTCAGTACAGTCCTCATCAAAATAGTAATATTGTATTTCACAGATCTAGAATAATTAATTATGTCATTTCTTTTGAACTACAAACTAGCATGAATAGTCAAAGCAATCTTAAGGAAAAATAAGAAATCTGGAGGCATCTGATTACCAGATTTTAAACTATACTACAAGGCTCTGGTTACTAAAACAGCATGGCATTGGCACAAAAATAGAGACATAGACCAATGGACAAGAACCGAGAACCCACAAAAATATCATCCAAATACATTCAATTGATCTTTTATAAATCAGACAATAACATAAATGGAGGAAAGAAGCCCTATTCAATAAATAGTACTGGGAGAATTGGAGAGGTACATGAAGAAGATTTAAACAAGATCCATATCCCTCATCACTCAAAATTAATTCAAGATGGATAAAAGACTTAGATGTAAGGCATGAAAGATAAGAATTCTAGAAGAAAATGTGGAAAAAAACACTTATTGATATCAGTTGAGGCAAATAATTTATAAATAAGACCCCAATGACAATCATAGCAACAATAAAAATAAATAAATTAGACTTGATTAATTAAAAAACCTGCACATCTGAGGAAAGACTAACCAGAGCTAATGGACAATATATAGAATGCAATAAAATATAACTTATGTATCTGGTAAAGGTCTAATAAAAAGAATCTACAAAATTTCAAGTAAACCAAGGAAAAAACCCCACAACCCCATTAAAAAGTGAGCAAAAGACATGAACAGAAGCTTTTCTAAAGAATATAGACCAATGGCCAATAAACATATGAAAAAATGCTCACCATCACTAATTATCAAGGAAATGCAAATTAAAACTACAATGTGTTATCACCTTACCCCAGTGAGAATGGCTTTTTTAAAAATGCCAGAACCAATACATGTTGGTGTGGATGCAGAAAAATTGAATGCTTCTACACTGTTACTTGGATTATAAATTAGTACATCCTTTATGGAAATAGAATGGGGATTTCTCAAAGAACTAATAGTAAACCTACAACTCAATTCAGCAATACCACAACTGGGTTTTCCAAAGACAAAGAAGTCATTTTAGGCCAGGCATGGTGGCTCACACCTGTAATTCTAGCACTCTGGGAGTCCAAGGCAGGTGGATTGCTTGAGCTCATGAGTTTGAGACCAGCCTGAACAAAAGAAAGACCCCCTCTCTATTAAAAATAGAAAAACTGAGGCAAAAGGATCACTTGATCCTAAGTTGGAGGTTGCTGTGAGCTATGACACCATGGCACTCTACCAGGGTGACAGCATGAGACTCTATCTCAAATAAAAAAAAATAATTTTATAAAAGGACACCTGCATTTGAATGTTTATTGCAGCACAATTCACAATTACAAAGATGTGGAATCAACCTAAGTGTCCATCAACTCATGAGTGGATTAACAAAATGTGATATATATATATATATACTATAGAATACTATTCAGCCATAGGAAAGGATGAGTTAAAGGTTTTTGCAAATATTTGGGTGTACCTGAAGACCATTATCTTAAGTGAAAGTATTGGAGATGTAAGAATCCCATGTCCTCAATTCTGATATGAGGACAATTAATGACCTAGTACATGGTGGAGGAAGGGAGAGCAGAGAGAGGAAAGGGGATGTCACAGTGTGTGACACACCATTTGGGGACAGGACACAATTGTAAGAGGGACTTTATTTATGTAACAAATTCAATCAATGTAATCTGGTTCTTTGTACCCTCAATGAATCCCCAACAATAAAAAATAAAAAATAAAAGAAAAAAAGTGGAAAAACAAGTATCACATGTACTCACTATTAAATTGGAAGTAACTGATGAACACACATGTGCACAGAGGGAAATAAAACTTAGTGGAAATAAAACTACAGGGAAAAGGAGAGGATGGATGAAAATATACAGGTACAGCGTACAATGAACGCTATCTGGGTGATAGGTACCTTTATGCACCTGACTCAAGCATTATAAAAGCAACCCCAAAACATTTGTATTCCAGTAATATTTTGAATAAAAAAGGAGAAATTCTTGTCTGATTACTGAGCAGAAGAGGTTTTGTGCTGGGGTTTCAAGGCCTTTTCTAATTCTTAGAGCACAGTTATTCCTCCATATCCCTGGATTCTGCATCTGTGGATTCAACCAACCGCAGATCAAAATCTTCAAGGGAAAAATCATAGTTTTATCTGTATTGGACATATACAGACTCTTTTTCTTGTCATTATTCCATAATTAATACGCTATAATCAATTATTTACATAGCTTTTACATTTCACTAGGTATTACAAGTAATTTAGATATGATTTAAGTATATACTGTAGGTTGTAAATAGATTATATTCAAATACTTACCATTTTATTGATTGATCGATTGATTGATTTGCATTTTTTGGCTGGGGCTGGGTTTGAACCTGCCACCTCCAGCATATGGGTCACAGGCGCTGCTTAAATACTATACCATTTTATATAAGGAACATGGGCATTGTGGGTTTTGCTATTCACCGGGGCTGGGGAATTCCGAGGACCAATTCCCCATGTATGTTGAGGAGCTACCTATGTGTGGTCCTGACCAGTGACAGCTGTTTTCACATTTATTCCTAATTTATAAATAAAAATTTTACTTTTGACCACAAAAAAATATTTTCTACTGGTGATATTCCAAACTCTCCTATTCATCTCAAGTCACCATCCACCTAAATGACTGTCTATTTTACTTCATGGATGAGTTCAAGGTCATTGGATACTTCTTTCAAAATTTTAGGATCTCTTCTGGTTCCCTCCTGTTTTAGAAGAGGGTTTCCCTGTTCTGTTTCATGGATGTTATCCCACTTATGCTCTCAATTAATGGAAAGATAGTAGAAATTGAATTATCTTTGCCTTGTATCTTTAGAAATTTCATTTTCCACTTGGATTGTTGGCATTGCTAGTTATAGTGATAGTGTTAGCCTGGACCTAACACTATCAGGAGTGTAAGAGGTAACCACATAGGGAAGGGACTTCTGAAAGAGGAATAGCACTAAAGAATTCAGAGACAGAAAGAGACAGAGAGAATAAGATACAATGATACTATGTATGTCCCCTTGGAGGTTGCCCATCCTAAAACTACATATATCCCTAGATTATAAATTACTTTTTATTTTTAGATTTTTACTTAAGCTAAGTTCAGTTGGGTTTCTTTCATTGTAACCTATTAAGTCCTAAATAATACATGATTTATGGTGACTCTTGGCACACTCCTGTCACTCTGCTTTTTAGTAGTCTTTAATAACCCATTTTTAGGAGACGAGTGAAGCTTGAGAATATTTTCAGAAATGTGAAAAAGAACCATTGAAAGGGAAAGTTAATTGATGGAAAAAGTGAGAGGAAATACATATGCTCAAAAGTATATTTGGAAAATTAGCCTTAGATTCAGGGAGGAAGATACAAACACTTTCTGGATCTATTGTTTTATTGAACCAACTTGATTGATATGTCAGTTCTAGAATTATTCATTGTGGCTAGTGATATAAAATGTTCTTAATGTTCTAGCTAGACCTGCTTGGGGTGAGAACAACTAAAAATCACATAAAGTTTGGTAGGAGTGTCTTCTCATAAGAAAAGAAAAGTGAGATGCCATGACTGAAAGAAAGAACACATGAAAATTATATGTGAGCAAAGTCAACAATACTTACTCTGGGTAGTAAAATTATGCATTTGATATATGAGGTGGCAAGTAAGAAAAACTCCAGCCTCACCACCCATCTTTACTCTACTTCCATCAGTGTGGCTCCCTGTTTTTTTCTGTACATTTATTGCTCTAATACACACACATACAAATGCACATATACACATGTAAAAATGCACACACACATAAGGTATAAAAGGTATATATAAATAGGTGCCTGGAACATAGGTGTCTTAGTCTCTTCAAGCTATTATAACAAAATTCCTTAGATTGTGTAATTTGTAAATAGTATAAATTTTTGGCTCACTGTTCTGGAGGTTGGAAAGTACAGGACCAAGGCACCAGCAGATTCAGTGTCTGGTAAAGGATTCCTGTGCTTGAAAGATGGAGACTTCTTAGTGCACACTCACATGGTGGAAGGAGTGAATAACTCTCTTGGACCTCTTTTCTAAGATCGCTAATCCCATTTATGGTTATACCCTCAAGACTTTATCACCTCCTAAGACCCCATCTTTAATACCATCACATTTGTAAGTTTCAACATGTAAATGTTGGGGAGTTGCACATTCAGACCCAAGCAATACGTCAATGCTTTCTTTCTTTCTTTTTTTTTTTTTTCTGTAAAAGAGGTGAGAGTAAATATTTTAGGGTTTGTGAGCCATTGGATCTCTGTTTCAAAAGGTACTCAGTTCTACCTTTGTGGTGTGGAAAAAGCCATAGAGACAATATGAGTTTGTTTATGTTTCAGTGAAATTTTATTTGCAAAAACAGGCAATGAGTTAGAAGCCTCATCCTAGAGGTTTAGCACTAACCTTTTGATTGACATTGATAATCCCAAGGAAATTGTCTTGATGCTTATTTTCCTTGAGTAAGTACTTGGAAACAGCCCAGAGCACAGAAGAAAGGAACAGCTTTTAAAGCAGTATTTCTAAACCACATTTTTTAGACCCCAAATGACTTTTTATTCTATATTGTATCTTTACCAACTGAGAAGGTTTGTAGAGCATTGTTACCCCTAGATTGCTGCATTTATTACAGGGATTTAATTTTAGGTGGCATGAAAATAAACACTAAATTCACATCTTAACAGATATCACTTCTACTTAAAAAATGTGGTGGATAAAAATAATACAGAGTGTCCCAAAGGTTGGCATACATACATACATACATTCATTCATAGGGGACATTAGAAGTTGTAGCAAAATGTGCCTTTATTTATAAAATATTCATTAAAAAACTTTATAAAATATCTACAAAATATTTTCTACATGTTGATATACAAAAATAAAAACATAAAGTATAATATATAGAATATGAGTTTGTTATAAATGAAGCAGATGATTGAAATTAAGGAAACTCCTAAAGAACAGTACTCTCAGTTGCTTGTACTACACTGTAATACCTATAGAACTTCTGGATCAGTTTCTTTCTTTCTTTCTCTCTCTCTCTCTCTCTTTCTATCTTTCTTCTCACTTTGACATCCTTGGTAGGGTGTTGTGGCATCACACCTCACAGCAACCTCCAGCTCTTGGGCTTAGGCGATTCTCTTGCCTCAGTCTCCTGAGTAGCTGGGACTACAGGCACCCACCACAACACCCAGCTATTTTTTGTTGCAGTTTGGCCAGGGCCAGGTTCAAACCTGCCACCCTCAGTATATGGGACCAGCACCCTACTCACTGAGCCATAGGTGATGCCCCGGATCAGCTTTTTCAAATTATGATGCTCTCTCATTCCTTTCTTTATTCCCAATCCTGTCCTTACCTAGGCTATTTCTTTTTTTAAAAAATGCAGGGCTTTATTTTTAAACTTAAAAGTTTTAGCTAATATATAAGTATTGTTATCTGTGAATTTTTAAAAGAATATTAAGTAGAAGCAGAATTCTCAATGGTCTATAATAGTCCTAGTAATTGCTGCAGGTTTGTCCTAAATACATTTCTTAATTATATAAAAATAATGGCTAGTAGCTTCTAGCCAGAAGACTTCAATATACCTTTCTAAGAGGCATGCTGGTCTATTCCCTCTACTTTGAGAATTAGACACACTAAAGAAATCTTATGTTTCTGGAACTTATTTTTTTCTGGGATTTTCTTTTTTAATGGATTAAGTGCACTTGACTGGCTTCTGGGCCCCAAATCTTCAAAATGTCAAGTGGTACTCGACACTTTTACTTTCTAAAATTCACATGGCCAATCCAAAGCCAAGAGGTCACTTTATAAGGCAGCTCTTTTGTCTGTGTTCTGGTTCTGCTAATGGTGCTACTGTCCTGTTAACTAAGCAGGCTGAGAACTTGATCTACATAGTTAACTCTTTTCCTCCCAGGATCATTCTGACTAATTTTTGTAGGCATTTTTATTACCAGTGTCTCTTGATTCTATTCTGTATGATAGAACATTTATTCGATAATTTTTTGTGGGAAGGACATCAGGAGGAAGTGTCTTTTACTGATTTTTCATCCTCTACTCTGTTCTTCCTGGCTAAACAATTCTCTACACTTTTTCTAAGTTAATCTTCTTAAAGTACAAATGTAACATGTCATACTCATGCTTAACTGCATCCAATGGCTCTTCATTGCTTAATAAACAATGTCTTAATTTGTTAATATAGCATTCAGGATCTTTGATAATTTGCTCCCACCTAACAACCTGTGCTTTTATTCTTTACTTCCATTTATATTCAGTATACCCATTTGACTCACAATTTCATTATACTTTTCCCTCTATGCCTCTTCATCCTCTTTTCTCTGTCAGAAGTCCTTCCATTTCTAATTGTGTGCATCTTATCCATTTTGAGTGATTAAGTAAATGATGTTATATCCATATAATGGAATACTTTTTGGTTAGCCAAGATTTATAAAAGAATTTAAATTTAATGTATTAATTAATATAACAAATATAAAGCATCTTCTTCATGACAGTCATTTTTTTCCAGGTGTTAAAGATAATAGAAGTTCATAACATAAAATATAGTTGATGTTATCATAAAGCCTGTGGGGAGGTGAGAAATTTAGACATTGAGGAACTTGATAGAGGTATGCTGAATGTTGGAGCAGTAAATGTGGGGTTATGGAGATAATTAGCCTAGTCTGAAGAGGAAGAGAAGCTTCTTGAAAGTGGCCATGCTTAAGGTACAAATTGTGAAACATATAGGAAGATGGTGATTCTCACACTTTATCTCAAGAAACTTTTGCATTCTTTTCTTTTCCAATTTAAAAATATTAAGGAAGTACAAATGTTTTTGTTACATGTATTTTTTTTTTATGCTTAAGTCAGGGCTTTTAGTGTACCTATCACCAAAATAGTGTTTGTTGTATCTGATAGTTAGGGTTTTACCCTTTATCCCCTTCCTATGCTTTCCCTTTTTGGTTTTCAATGTCCATTACATCTCTTAGTGCCTGTGTGTGCCCATCTTTAGGTCTCAATTGTTAGAGAGTACATGTGGTGTTTGTTTTTCCATTTCTGGGATAATTCATCAAGGACAATGGTCTCCAATTCCATCCAAGTTTCTGCAAAATACATTATATCTTTCTTTTTAATGGCTGACTAGTACTCCATGGTACATATACACACATATATGTACACTACATTTTCTTTATCCACAATGAATTGATGGGAACTTGGGCTGATTCTTTGCAGTTGTGAATTATTCAAGTGCAGGTGTCTTTTTGATTAAATGACTTCTCCTTTAAGTAGATACACAGTAGTGGGATAGCTGGATATAATAGTACATTTACATTTATTTCTTTGAGTAATCTTTGTACTGTTTTCCATAAAGGGTTGTACTAATTTGCAATTCCAACAACAATGTATAAGCATGCCTTTCTCTCTGCATACACTCAAGCATCTTTTGTTTTGAGACGTTTTATTAAAAGCCATTGTAACTCAAGTAAGGTGAAATCTCATTGTGGTTTTAATTTACATTTCCCTGATGATTAATGACATTGAGCATTATTCCATTTGTTTGTTGGTGTTTTGAATATCTTCTTTTGACAAACTTCTGGTAATGTTTATTTTCCCACAATTTAATGAGTTTTTAAATTTTGTTTTCTTGCTTAATGTTTGATTTCCTTATAGGTTCTACATGTTGGCTCTTTATTGGATATATACTGTGAAAATATTTTCTCCTATTCTGTAGGTTGTCTATTTACTTTGTTAATTATTTCCTTTCCTGTGCAGAGGTTTTTTAAATTTAATTAAGATTTATTTATTTAAAAAAGGATTCATTTATTTATTTTTGGTATTTATGTATTTGCTATTGGAAAACTCCTTTACATTTCTAAAATTTGAGAAGCTCAAAGAGTTTTTATGTTGCTTTTATTTATCAGTGCTTACTATTATAAAGTTTTAAATATTTGTCAATTTAAAATAATAATAAACATGTTACCATACTTCTTTGTGACAAGTAACTATATTTCTCAAATATAATATACCTAGTAATAAGAGTATTTTGACATTTTTACTAATAACTTTAAGGTCTTGCTTAATAGAAGACAACTGGTTTTTCACATCTGCATCTTACAATCTTTTGTGATATGTTATTTTGGGTGAATAATATGAAGAGAATCCAGCCTCTCAAAGGTACGTAGTTGGAAAATGGAGGAGTATTTTAATAGCCTTATCATGTAATTGTGGATATTTTTGACATTATATCAGAACTTAAAAAGTGGAAGTTTCTCAAAAGTTACCTATGATATGGCACATGAAAACCTATTAATGAACTTTCTGTATTCTGTTTACATTAAAATCCTTTGCTATGATTATCACATTCAATGGGCTCTTTGAAAAGGGGTTCACCAAGCTGCCGGATTGCTCTGTCCATAATTCAAGAGCTACTAGAATGAAAATTACTTTGATATTTAGGGGAGGGAAAAGATAAGGACAATAGTCTAGTGGTCAGAAAAGCATGGGGAAATGCTTAGGTTATGATGTTACTGAAAAGGTAGGATACAATATACACAGTAGAATCTCAACTCTTTAAAGGAAAATGATTGGCAAGTCTGTTAGGCAACACAAAATGTTAATAGCAATTCTTTATATGACTTTTTTCAAAATATTTATATTGTGACAATGATATGTAATTTTACTTTACATTTAATGCAAAATAATGCCTAAGTATTTTATATTTTACAATTTTGTTTATATAATAAGACCTTTATGAGGCCTCTTCTTATCCCCTCCTCTCATAGAAGTAATTTCTCCTTATTTGGCGTTTCCCTATCTAAAGTGGTTGTACTTTCCTGTTCAGGTTTAGACCATTCTGCAGTACATTATAGGGATGTTTGTGCATATTGTACCAGTTGTATTTCTTTTGAGAGTAAGAATTAAAGTTTGTTTCCCTAGTAATCATGTTCAGTTTCTTATATTGTAAAAAGGACACAAAAATTTTTGGAATTAAATTGAATTGAAATCCTAAGTGTTTCACACATTTTAAATGATATTTGTATTACCAAATATTATACAGCAACTCTAGAAAATTGGAAAAAAAATAGACAAAAGCATAGGTATCATAGTGTATCATGGTTAACAACAAAATATTTTCAATTCTACTGACTTAGCTTCAAATCCTGGATCTGCTACATGTTTACTCTGTGTGACCATGGACATGGCCTTAAATTATTCTGATTCCCAGTTTCCCCATCTATAAAATGGAGGCGATAATCCTATCTCCTAGAATTGTGAAGAATTGCTTACTTAATATGTGTAAAATTCCTGGTGTGTAGCACTTGTAAGTAGTAGCTACTTATTATCATCATGATGATCATCTGTAAATCATTCATCCAGAAATATGAAAATTCATTGTAATGAATGCATTCTGTCTCTAATATATTCAGTCATTGGTCAGTTAATATTCCTGTTACTGCTAATTGTATTCCAAGGAATGCATTGATGATTGAGTTGGTTTGGGGTGATCTGACCATTTCCAAATAAGATTATGCTTATAAAAAGTTATGATTCAACCTATGGGTTATATAATGTTATATAAAATTCTGGAGTGGTGGCAAGAAATTCAGATAAACAAGTGAAGAGTCTAATTATCAGCAATGTTTTCATTAAATAGCTGCAGCTTATTGTGATCTGTCACCTTTGTTAATGATAGTAATGATTGACATACTCTATATTTTAGCTTGGGGGACATGTCCTGGGGCTGCTACATCATCTTTCTGTGTAAATCAAGGGAATTGACTATCTGGCTAGCTAATAGCCAAATAAACACATTTGTTCCCTGTCTCTTTTATTTTAAAATGAAATAAAATATGTCCAATGTGTGAAAATGATACTATTGGTGCTCTTTAAAGACTTGAGTAGACACTGGGCTGGTACGAGCCGTATAACACTATTTCCTTTAGTATGCACTGGAAGCAAGAGAAAAGTTCCCATAGAGGATTAGGTTGTTCAGTATCATCACTGTCTTGCTCGGCCTTTGTGGATGTTCACACCAGTGTTGGTGTTTCTAGATCTAGTCTGCCTATTCTATAGCAAGAAGAGAATGAGATGGAGTTTTCATCATCCTGTCTTCAGGGATACTACCTTTGCTTCTTCTCCACAGACTATGATACTTCAAATCTGTGTGCATTTTGGGACCAAATCAGTCTTTGGACATGCTCATATACAGAGTCACCAGGCCTCATGTGTTTCTCTGTTTCTGATTAATACCCTCTATTGTGACATTTTTGGTATGCCTTCTGTAAGACCCCAAGTGTCTCGTGCCTTCAAATCTCTATCTCAATCAAAATTGCCATTTCCTTGGCAAAGCTTATTTTATTTGTATATCAAGAGAATGGTGTGACTTTGAGTTTATTTACTCTTATATGTCAGTGACTGATGAGAGCTCTTTATCCTTCGTGGCTTTGCTGGGTTTAGATAACCTCATCTGTCCACAAGAAATGTTTCCTATGTTCCAGACTCTTTCTCATGAGCTGGAAGTTCAAAGGATTGGTAACTTCTAAATCTTGAGGAGCCCATACTCTTGAGGGTATAAAGATACGTAGAGAATAAATCATTAATATAATACAATGCGGTATTTACAACAATAGAGATATAGTGTATTACAGAGGAGGAACACCTAACGGTCTTGATGTATTGAGGAAGGTGGCTTGGAGGAAGAGATGTGAACTTGGTTTGAGGGTTGGAATTTAGCAAAGTGAAGTAAAGGTGAAGGTCATGTTTAATTGAATAGATAGCAGCAGGCAACAACAGCAGTAGGCTGTGAATGAACACAAAGTGCAAAGAAAACTGTAAAGCAGTTCAAATGTACAAAGAGGGACAAAGAATGACTCATAAGACAGAAACTGTGTCATGGTATCCTTTTTATGTGTGATAAAACTTGAGCTTTATTCTGAAGATAATGGGGAGTTATTGAAGCATGTTTATAAAGGTGAGGAAAAGATCCAGCAGAGTAGTAAAATTGAAGATATAGAAGAAGGAAGTGAATGATATAATGTGGCAATGAAGAGAGAAAGGAATGGGAATCAAAAGCACAGATGAAAGGATTGCCATTGCAACCTTCTTAGCTTTGTGCTTCTGGAGAAATCTAGTAAAAATCCAGCCTCTGTGTACTCTATAGGCATAAGATAAGCTCTTCTCTTTCTCTTTTGTTCCCTGTCTTTGTCTTAGCCTTCTAATTCCAATCTCCAAACTGTTCCTCTGCTTCAGATCCAGCATGATAGACTCTGTGAAAATGAATAAGAACTACCCTCTTTAAGAGGTATTTGATGTACTGGTGGTATTTGAGTGCCATTTGACAGTTTATAAAGCCTTTTCATGTCCATTATCTCGCAATAGCCCTGTAAGACAGGCAAGAAAGCTGTGTCCATTCCCATTTATGAGGTTCAGAAAGTCACTTGTCCAATTTCAAGTCACTTAATATGAGTAAGTGTCAAAACTTTAACTGGAATACAAGTCTTCTACTTCTAGGTTCTGTGCCCTTTTCAAAATGCTCAGATGCTCATACAAAGCTTTGTGTCTGAATGAATGGGTTGTGTGGCTGAATAAGTAATCTAATCTATGATTTAAATCTTGTCAGCACAATTCTGAAGACAATTCCATCTTCTGAGTCAGAAACTCATCATCATAAAATAGCCCATAGCTCAGTGGTTAGAGTGCTGGCCACATGCACCAGGGCTGGTGGGTTTGAACCTGGCCTAGGACAGCCCGACAACAATGACAACAAAAACAAAATAGCCAAGTATTGTCGCAGGAGCCTTTAGTCCCAGCTACTTGGGAGGTTGAGGTAAAAGAATCGCTTAAACCCAATAGTTTGAGGTTGCTGTGTGCTGTGATACCATAGCACTCTACCAAGGGTGACATAGTAAGACTGTCTCAAAAAAAAAAAAAAAGTAACCTGGTATTGTTTCTCTATGAATCAGGAGCTAGAACTCTATTTCATGCCTGGGCTTCTTTGGGGACAGACACTGTCTATGGAAACTAACTTTTAATTAATTATTTATTGATCAACTTTATAGATCACCTGGATGATCTTTGTCCCTTCTTGTTACTTACTTTTTATTTTACTCTTTATTCGTATGACCTTAGGGTCATTTCAGGCCAAGACAAAGTGAAGAAATACAGCACTAAGCAAGTGACATATATGAGTAGTTTTGTGAAGCTTCAATGTTCAAAAGAGTTGAAGCTAAAAGTCCAATACACTTTTGGTCTATTGAATTTTTCTAGCTCGTACTTTTTCCTTATCAGGATATGTAAGACTATGTATTAGGCCTTTGGCTCTAATAAGATGAATGAAGTACATGAATAAAGGGAAAGATGAGTTATCTTAGTAGAGAGTCTAAAATCTTGGTTATAGACTGCAAAAAATCTATCATTTATTTGACTGTCTGCCCCTGGAAATACCTCAAATGAAATGACATTGAGGATAAAATTAAGGTGTATTAAATAATTCAGATCACTCCTTAATGTACCATGCTCTTCAAGCCTCCCTTTTTCCCCTGTACAGTTGTAGTCCACAAACTTAATCTCTGTGTGCTTGTAGATAGGTAGTCATTCTAGGTATGTGAATGTTTCATTTGAATTTTCACTTTCAGTCTTTAGCACTGATTTTGTAAGATGATGTGACCTACTGTCCACTTCCAGTTGGCACTTTCATTGTCTTTTTGTGTCTTCCAACATTTTCCACTTTCTTTAGTAACTTGATGAATGACTTTCTGAAAAATTTTTTCTCTCTCTTGCCTTTAGTATTAAAAGATAGAACCACTACCTTTATTCCCCAGACTCATAGCAGTGTTTTCATTTCAGCTGGCTAGCTCACTCTGGCTGCCAGATGAGGGAGGTATTAAGGATTGTAAACAGCCATGTCAGGTTAGAGGCTGTCATTGCATTTCCCTGAGGACAGGGACTGGTAAAGTGTTTGAAAGACATAACTGACCCCAATTATGGTATGACTAATAAAGGTTGCTTTTATTAACTATGTTTACTGTACCGTTGCAATTATTACATATTCTCATAGGGCCTGAATAAGATTATCAATCTATTTCTCCTTCTTATATATACATTTGAAAAACATCTATTCTCATTTGTGAGGCAAAATGTATTGTATGTATGTGTGTGATTAGCAAGATCTTGAGCCTAAAAAAGGTTATTAACCATTCCTTAACCCACTACTTTTCTTGTTCATGCTCTCCACATTTTACACACATTGCAGGGCAGTACCCTGTACCCTCTAGGAAGCCACACATCATGAAGGTATTCTACCTTCCTTATAACATCTCTTTAGATATGTCAAGAAGTGCTCTGCCTCATTTATTCATAGTCATCTCTTTATTCAGCAGCTATATGTTAAGTACCTCCTCTATGCCAGGCATACTATGTGCTGGGGATTTGACAGTTAGCAACATAAACATAATACTTGCTCTCCTAGTATTCAGAAGGAAAGGTGCCAGAGAAAAAAAGGATACTTGAAATAAGGAAGTCAGATAATATCGTTGTGGAAATCTAATCTTTAAGCTAAAACCTGAATCATGAAAAAAAGGCCACTTATTAATCAATCCCCCCTATTAACATGGTAAATAGCATCCAAGGCAAAGGGAACCAAATGTTTGGCAATTCTGAAGAATGGCAAGAAAGTCATTTTATCTGGAATATTATGAGTGATGGAGGTTATTGTTCATGATGAAAGCAAAAAGGTAGACAGAATATTCTGAGTTTTAGAACCCTATAGTTTATGATACAAATTTTGAATTTTATTATAGGTACATTGTCCTAAAATTCCCCCACAGGGGTTTTGAGCAAAAAGGTAGCATGAACCAATGAATATTTCTAAAGGATTATTCTGGCTTAGCATATCTGTCTTTTATGATTCATAATTATTTTACTATTATAGTTATCTGCATGATTTCATCCCTACCCTCTTCTCCCACCCACTTACTTGATTTTCTTTGATTTTTACTTTCATCTGTGCACCTGAGCGCTGATCACTTAGTTCCAATTTAATAGCGGGTACATGTGGTAATTTTCCTTTTTTTTCCTTCTTGTGATACTTCACTTAGGAAAATGGTCTCCAGTTTCATCCAGATTATTGAAAAATGTATTAATTTATTTTTTATGACTTAGTAGTACTCCATGGTATATAAATACCACAAATTTATTAATCTGTTCCTGAATTGAATGGCATATGAGTTAATTTAACATCATTGCTATTGTGAATTATGTTGTTATAAACATACAAATGCAAGTACCTCTTTGATAAAAGGTCCTTTTTCCCCCCTTTGGATAAATGCCCAGTGGTAGAATTGTTTGATCAAAGAGTACCTCTACTTTCAGTTCTTTGAAGAATCTTCTTACTATTTTCCATAGATGCCGTATAAGTTTGTAGTCCCACTAGCACTGTATAAGTGTTCCTTCCTCTTCTCATCCTCACTGGAATCTATTGTTTTGGGACTTTTTGATAAAAGCCATTCTCACTGGGGTTAGATAATATCTCATTGTGGTTTTCATTTGCATTCCTCTGATGATTAGTGATGTTCAGCATTTTCTAATATGTTTATGTCTATCTTCTTTTGAAAAGCTTCTGTTCTTGTCTTCTGCACACTTTTAAAGGGGTTATTTTATTTTTTTCTTGCTGATTTGCTTGACTTTAAGGTAGAACCTAGTTATAAGCCCTTTATTAATGTACAGACTGTGAGTATTTTCTTATATTCTGTTGACTGTCTCTTACCTGTGTTGATTGTTTCTTTGGATTTATAGACAATTTTTAATGTTATCAGGTCACATTTATTTATTTTGTTGTTGCTATGATTGCCATTTGCAACTTCTTCATAAATATTTTTCTGAAACTGATATCCAGAAGAGTTTTTCCAACATTTTCTTCTAGAATTGTTGTGGTTTCATGCCTTAGATATAAGTCTATTATCCATCTTGAATTAATTTTTTTGTGATTGGTGAAAGATTTGGCTGCTATTTCATTATTCTACATGTGGCTATCTAATTTTCCAAGCACCATTTACTCAATTAGGATTCTGTCCCCAGTATATGTTATTGCCTGCTTTGTTAAAGATCAGATGATAATAATATGTGAATGGTGTTATATCTTGGCTTTGTTGAGATTCATTGGTCTGGGTCTGTTTTTTTTTCCAAGACCATTCTGTTTTGGTTATGATAATAGCCTTGTAGTATAGCTTAACATCTGGTAGAGTGATGCTTCCAGATTTCATTTGCTGAAGGTTGCTTTGGCTATTCAAGGTCTTTCCTGGTTCTGAAACTTTTTGTTTCGTTATTATTTTTTTTTTGTGGTTTGTTTGTTTTCAATTTCAAGTGTAGAATTAATTTTTCAAGATCTGTGAAAATTACATTTTTTTTATTAAATCATAGCTGTGTACGTTAATGCAGTCCTGGGGTACAGTGTGCTGGTTCTATATACAATCTGACATATTTTCATGAAACTGGTTAACATCGCCTTCATGTCATTTTCTTTTTATATAGCCTTAAAGAAAGATGGAGACTTTACCTCCATGTTTACATTGGTATTTTGATGAGGATTGCATTGACTCTGTAAATCACTTTGTGTAGTAAGGACATTTTAACAACATTGATTTTACCAATCTGCGAGCATGGTTTGTTTTACCAAATATTTATATCATCTGGAATTTCAATTCTCAGTAATTTATAGTCCTTTTTTTGCCTCTTTCATAAAATATATTTCTGGAAATTTTACTTCATTTTTAGCTGTTGTGAGTGGTATATTCTCTTTGATTTTCTTGTTAGACTGAATGTTGTTGGTGTATTAAAATGCTACTCATTTGTGTACATTAATTTTGTAACCTGATACTTTGATGAGTTTATTTATCAAATCCAGGCATCTGATGATGTAATCTTTGGAGTTTTCTAGATATAAGATCATATAGTCAGCAAAAAGCTATAGTTTGACCTCTTCTTTCCTTATTTGGTTACTTTTGATTTCCTTCTCTTGCCTGATTTCTCTGACTAGGTCTTCTAGCACCAGATTGAATAGAAATAGTTACAGTGGGTATCCTTGTCTTTTTCCAGACGTGGGAATGCTTTTAATTTTTCCCTACTCAATATGATATCAGCTGGGGTTTTATCACATATGACTTTTATAATTTTGAGCTATGTTCCATATATACTTATTTTGTTAATATTTTTTATCATAAAAGAGTGTCAAATTTTGTTGAATTGTTTTTCTGTATCTATTGAGATGGTAACTTAATCATCTTTAAAAACTGATTTCTTGTTGTTGCTTCTGTTTATGTGGTTAATTTATTGATTATTGTATGTCAAATTATTCTTACATCCTTGGGATGAAGCCTAGTTAGTTGCAGTGGATCATCTTTATTTTTGATGTGTTGTTGAATTCCATTTTCTAGAATTTTATTGAGGATTTTTGCATTTCTATTCATAAGGGATATTGGTCTGTAGTTTTATTTTTTGTACGTGTCTTTTCCTGACTTTGGTGGTACTGACTCCATAGACTGAATTAGAGAGTATTCCTTCCTTCTCAATGTCATTAAATAAATTTTGCAGTGTGCGTACAAACTCTTTGTAGGCCTTATAAAATTTGGCTATGGAACAATATGGTCCGGGGATTTTTTGTGTTGGAAGATATTTTATTGCCTCTTCAATTTTGTTGGTCATGATTAGTTTATTTAGGAGTTCTATTTCTTCATGATTACAACTTGGGGGGTTATATGTTTCCAGGAATTTGTCAACTTTGTCAAGCTTTTGAGTTTATGTGCATAGCTGATTTATAGTATTCATAGATGATATTTTGTTTTTCTGTTGTATCAATTATAATATTTGCATATTCATTTTTGATTGAGTTTATTTGAATCTTTCCTATTTCTGGTTAATTTATGAGGACTTTTTCAATTATATTTATCTTTTTAAAGAAGCAAACTTTTGTTTCATTAATTTTTTTTGCTGTTTGTTTGTTTTCAATTTCATTTAGTTATGCTCTGTCAGCATATATTTCCCTTCTTCTGCTGAGATTGAGTTTGCTTTACTTTTTCTAGTTTGTTAATCTTAATTTATTAGATTGTGGATTTGTGATCTTTCTCTCTTATTGATGAAAGCATTTAAGGATATGAATTTTCCCCTTAGCACTGCTTTAGCTGAATCCTGGAGATTTTGATAAATTGTATTTTCTTTGTCATTTACTATGAGGAATCTTTTAATTTCCATCTCAGTTTCCACCTTGATCTAATAATAATTCAGCAGTAGTTTGTTTACTTTCCATGATTTTGTGTAGACTTGATTGTTTTCATTGGAGTTGATTTCTAGTTCTTTTCCCATGTGGTCTGAGAAAGTACATAGTATAATGTTCTTTTTTTTAATTTCTTGAGACATAATTTCTGGCCAAAGATGGGACTATTCTTAGAGAATTTTCCACGTTCTTATGGGAAGAATCTATATGTATATTTATAAATGTCTCTTAGACCCATTTGCTCTGGAGTACCACTTAAATTTAGTGTTTCTTCATTTTCTTTCTGCTGTATGTTCTGTCTAGTTCTGCCAGTGGATTAATGAAGTCCCCCAGATACATGTTGCCATTTATCTCTTTTGCTTAGATCTAATAGGGTTTGCTTTATGAATCTGAGCACTCCTATGTTAGGTACATAAATAGTTAGGATTTTTATGACTTCTTGGTGAATTACTCCCTTTACCATTATATAATGAGCATTTTTGTCTTTCTTTACTATTGTTGATGTGTAGTCTATTTTATCTGATGTGGGAATGGCTACCCCTTATTTAATTTCCATTTGCATGGAGTATATTTTTCATCCCTTCAACTTGAGTGTGAATGATTTCTTGTAGGTTAGTTGTGTTTCCTAGAGAAAAGAGATACTTGACTTGTATATTTTTATCCAGTCAGCCAGCCTGTGTCTCTTAAATGGGGAAGTCAAATCATTCATGTTTATTGAAATATTTAATAAGTGGGATGCATTTCTGTCCTTCCCTTTAATCAGAACCTTATTGATCTTTTTTACCTCTTAAGCCATTACCCGTATAAAATAGCTTTGGGATGATTTTACACTTGTGGTTATCTATTGGGCTGATTAATAGATAATGTAGATCTGAGTACTTCCTGCAGGGCAACTCTGGTCTTGACAAATTTCCTCAGTGTTTGATTGTATGAGAAAGTCCTTATTTCATATAACCCTCATATACGAAACTTAGTTTTGTAGGATACAAAATTCTAGGATGACCATTGTTCTATTTATAAAGACTAAAGATTAGGCCACAGTATCTTCTGGTTTGTGAAGTCTCAGTTGAGAATTCTGAAATTAGTCCGATGTATTTTCCTCTGTAAGTTACCTGCTGCTTTTGCCTTATAGTCCATAGGAGTTCCTACTTTCTTTTAACTTTGAACAGTTTGATGACTACATGTCATGGTAATTGCCTCTTTGTGATGAGTCCTCCATGTATTCATAGAGTTTCTTGTACCTGGATATCTAAATTTCTAGCAAGACCAGGAATGTTTTCCTCAAATAGGTTTTCTAGTCCTTGTGTGTTTTCTTCTTTACCCTCATTGATAACTATGATTCTTATATTTGACTTCTTTACATAATCCCAAATTTCCTGTATGCATTGTTCATTCCTCTTATTTCTCTGCTCTTTTTCTTTGATTAGCTCCTTTAATTCACATGTGTTTTCTTCAAGCTCTGAGATTCTTTCTTCTGCCTATGCTAGTCTTTTCTTAAAATTTTCCATTAGGTTTTTTATTTCCTTGAATGAATTTTTATTTTCCAGAAGTTCTATTTGATTTTTTAAAAATAATTTGATTTCTTTAGTGATTTTCTCATTCATTTCTTTCTTTGTGTTGGTTTTCCATTTCCTTTTTTATTTTGTTAGGCTTCCTTATAATCTATATTTGTAGTTCTTTATATTTCATTTCAATATTTTCATTTTGTTTTTTATCTATTGGAAAGGGGTTCTTGTTTCCTTTTGGGCACGTCCTTCTGCTATTATTTTTCATACTTCTAGAGTTATTTGACTTATTTCTTCTTATCTGGCTATTTGATTGAGACCTGCGGTTTCTAGGCCTGACTTGTGGGCCTGTATTCCAGTCCCTGAAGATCTATTCCTGCCATGCCAGGGAAAAGACTGCTAGATCCAAGTTGACTATAGGGTGTTCAAACAGGTTTAGTGATCCTCTCAAATTTCCTCTGACTTCGTTTCTTGCCCTCTTCCCAGTAGTGTGAATTGTGCTGGGTCCCCTGGATTAATTTCTGAGGAGTTGGTTGGTACTTGTGAATAACAATCAGCCATGCTCTGTTTGCTTGGGATGCTACCCCAAGCTAGAGAGTTGTTCTGTCCACTGGTTGTTGCTTGTGCACAAGAGCTATCTATCAAGACGTTCTTTTTTTGCCCATGATAGGTCCTTGTCCCCAGGGCTTGAGTACTTGATTATTCTAAGCTTTAGGAGAAACCCTTTTGCTTTTGGGGTGTTGATTCATCTCCAGCACCTCTACAGTGGGGGGAGGAGCAAGGCAGATCATGGCTAGGTTGTCAGAGCCTGAAAAGCCTTGCAGAGCCTCTGTTTAGCTCAGCAGTTTCTCTTCTGGCCACCACAGGGAGCCCCTATTAGGAGGGCCAGGACAAGCTTTCCAAGCTGAGAGGGTTATTCATGGAGGAGGAACTGAAACACTTAAGTTCTAGGCCCTCAGTCTGGGATATATTTGCCTTTATCCAGTAGTGCAGTTGTTTTGAAGAAAGGGGTGGATGCTCTCCTGAATTGCCACTCCTTGGACCCCAACAGCACATTTCCATTCAGTTCAGTACATATGGACTCCCTCACCACCCAAGTCTAACTTTCAATACTCCCCAGGCTGTGTGTCTGGCCACTAGCATGCATCTCCACAAAATTCCAGCAGATAGGTATCTCCTAGATTGTGCACCTCTATTCTGCTACAAGTTCTCAAAGAGGGAGATGTGGGCCCCATAATAAGTGGGGACTTCAGCTTGGGTCATGCATCTTCTAGAATTAAATGGCTGCTTTCAAAGTTCTCAGTTTAAACTGCTCTCCCTGTTGTAATGAGTGGGGGAGGGGCCGCACTACCCAGTTAACCAGTGCACCCAAGTGCCAGGCATTTTGTTTCTATGGAACCAGGGACTAGGTTATTCCTCTCTAAATGCCTTATCCAGTATGGCACTTCTTTTGATGGAAAGGTAAACATGCCCCCAAATCCCTGTTCCTCAGCACCTCATCATACTCTGTCACTGGATATGTCAATCTGGGCATTTTCACCACCAGAGTTTAACTCCCAGACTACTCCCCTGCACTATTCTGTACTCCTCTCAAGTCCAGGGTACACCAGAACCAGTTTGTTTAATCTGAGCCACCAGCATGTGGCTATGTGAAATGCCCGTGGATGGAGAGTTCTGAAGTTGTGCACTCCTGTTTCACCAGAAGCCTAGCATGCATTTTGTGGAAATACGTGCTAGTGGCCAGATACACAGAGGTATTAGCCTCAATCTCTGTGGACACCTCAGCCTGAGACAAGTGGCCATTTGTGTACTTCTTGGCTCAAGCTTCTCTTTCTATTGCTTTGGGTGTAAGAGGGGTCACAGCTCCTAACACAACTTGAGCTGGAACTGCTTTCTCAGTTGCAGTAGATAAGAAAGATGCAGGGAACAATTTGTCTGGATAAAAGAAGTTGGCAGTATGGTCTCTTGTGGTAAATAAAATCAGTATTTCAGTAAACATTTGCACTCTCATGTTCTTTGCAGCACTATTCACACTAACTAATATATAGAATCAGCCTAAGTGTCCATGAGTAGATGAATGTGTAAAGGAAATGTGAATATTTATACACAACAGAATACTATTACTATTAGTCTTAAAATATGAAATCCTTTAGTTTGTGGCAACATGGATGAACCTAGAGCACATTGTATTTAGTGATATAAACCAGGCACAAAAAAACAAATACCACATAATCTCACTCATAAGTAGAATCTAAAAATGTTGATCTCATAGAAGTATAGAGAATGGTGTTACTAGAGGGTAGGAAGAGTAGAAGGGAGGATGAATTTGGAGAAATTTGTTAATGAGTAAAAAAAATATACAGTTAGACAGGATAAATAAGTTCTGGCTTTCTATCACATACTAGGGTGAATAGAGTTAAGAACAATGTATTGTAGATTTCAAAATAACTAGAATAGAGGATTTTGATATTCTCATGACAAGGAAATGATAATTGTTTGAGGGAGTGAATGTTCTAGTTACCCTGATTTGATCATTACTCAAGGTATATGTGTATTGGAACATCACAGTGTATTCCATAAATATGTACAATTATATGTCAATTTAAAATAAAGCAAAAAATATCAAACATTGACCAGAAGAAGATACATTTTTATGTTGTGAAAAGTATTGTATACTTTTGGTAAGGTTTGTCCTAATGTTTCATTGATCTCATAATATGATGCATTTTTAGTTTTGCTTAAGACCTTTGCTTCTAGGAACCATATTACCATCACTGTCTGTCTGTTTCTCATTGCCATGTTTGCAAGATTCCCAGAGCCAGGTGCCATATTCTTTGTGTGCTATTTTTCTTTCTCCTTGAAACGTGGATCACTTCCGAAATCCCATGAGCCAACTGCAAATGCCAGCAATTCCAGGGTAGACTCCATTTAACTCACCTCAGAAGCACAAAAAGATACAGACATGGAATGCAGCTAGGTAGTAGCATAGGCAGGAATCTGGATTTATATCATCTTAGACTTAGAGTCTTGACACTGGAATGCAATACATTCCCATTTTTTTCCTTCATGCTTTTTCTTACCAAAGTGGTAAGATTATTATTCCATTCAGTTATTAAAGTTTATAGAATTTATGAAATTGGTTAATTGGTAGTTGGATATATTCATCTTTAATGAGTCTCCATTGGTCAATTTCTGAAAGCATCTGAGAGTCCAAATATTTAAATTTAGTGTATGCCTATAGAAAAAAATGACCTGACACATTAACAAATAAGCTATAAAAAAAGATATCTGTCCTCTAAAACCTTTTTAAGCTTTTAGCAGAAATTTCAAAAATGGTAAATTTTCACCCAGATAAATACTGTATTTGCTTTTATATTTTTGTTCCTCAAATAATTTCTCATCCTCCTTTAGAGAAAGATAAAGGAAAAGGAAAAAGAGAAGGAGGGAAAATAAAATGCAAAGAAGGAGAAAATGTATAGGTCATACAATTTTTACTCATCTATTTTTTTCCTTCTTTTTTTTTTTTTTTTTGTAGGCTGGGTTTGTACCCACTACCTCCAATATATGGGGCCAGCACCCTACTCCTTTAAGCCACAGGCATTGCCCTCTTTCCTTCTTTTAAACATCAACTGATACAGAAGAGGAGGTGTCTTGAAGCATAATTAATTTTGTCTTTTCAGATGTAGAAAATTAAATGGTCACCAAATGTTTGCAATTGTTTAGTGAATAGAGTAAGGAGGGGGAATCCAGTAACACTACTATAGTTCACCATTTTTACTTAATATATTAAATGTGTGTGTGTATCTATTTCCATTTTTCCTGTCATAGGGATAGGGAGATTATCTTCTCCTTCGCTTGTAATACTCTATATTGAAAATTATTGATATGCTTCCCCTTTAGCCTTTTACAGGAAAGAATCCCCACTTTATTTGATCCAGTACACTTACAGATATCTTCACGGATTGATGATGTAAGGAAAAATAAAAATACCATAAAGAGTATGCAAGAAAGGAGGATATTCATCTTTGTACTTTCAATATCTGGTTCTGCATACAAGTAATCCTTAAGTCTAAGCACTTGTCTTTCAAATTCCTCTTCTTCCTCCTTTATTATATTAAAGGCCAAGCTAGGCTTCAGTAGTAGAAATAGAATATGTGTACATGAGGAAAAAAAGGAAGCTTCATCTTCCCTTTCTAGCCCCAGCAGATTTTGGCAAGGAGACCAATGATATTTACTAAATAAGAAGCAAATTGTGGGTCAAAATTATTACATTAAAATAGTGAGAGTAGCCTTGAGGGCAGAAGGTATTTTTTTCCCCTCATCCTACACTTAGGACTTTGGAAGTTCATATCTTCTTGATATAACTCTTCATTAAACTGGGGCACTGCCATATCAGTTTATCTGTGCAAATTGAATGTCTGATGTTTACCTCTACTTAATTACGTCTCTCCTGCATGGGTTTATATATAAGGTTAAAAGCCATTAGCACTGCCTGTGGATTCTCAAAGACAGGGAAAAATGACCCAGCAATACAGCCCGTGTAAGTTGGCTCAATGAAAGATAGGGAGAGAGTAAGATGAGAACAGTCAGTGCCAGTGAAGTATCTTTGACTTAATTATAAATGGCACTAACTCTGACTGACTACGCCATTAGAGATCCAGGGATTAGGAGTTACATTGATCACATTTATAGCTGTGAATGACAGCATAGACCATGTGCAACCAGATGAGCAAAGTATCAGAGAAGGTCAAGGACCTAATACCCAAATGTCCCACCATATTACTTCTACCATGAAGTCACATAAACCATATATGCATACCTGTCCCTTACACAACTATACTTCAAACTCGGAGAGAAGTGAAGCTGTTATACAGAGTTAAGTATTTTATAAGGAGAAACTGAATGCTACCTAAGGAGATTGTCTAATTTTATAGATAAGGCCAAAGCTTAAACTAATTTGGACATTAAGTAGTTTATTACCCCCACTTCTTAGCACTTAAGGGAAACACTAAATTAATTTGAAACAAAATAAAAAGGTTACATTTTCTCTACATAATATAGTTTAGTACTAGGTAAGATTTTTAACATTGCTTTTGAAACCTGAAATGATGAAAACCAGTGTAAATCAAGCCTTTCAGTGATTATAATATGATCACTTTTTGATTCAAAGCAGAAAAAATTCCTGAAGGATGGAGAAAATCATAGAGAATTTTAATTTCAGTTACACTGACACCTGATTCTTATATAAATCTGAGTAACTAATTCCTAGCAAATACTGCTGAGAATATAACAATTTAACAAAGATTTCCAGAGATGCTATGGGACCCAGATATTTGCATATTCTTATCCTTCTCCTTTGGAGTGAAAATAAAGGAAAGAGAATCCAATTAGACAAATGTATATGATCCATCAATATCATTACATACAGGCTAAAAGAGACAAGCAGTCAAAGAAATAGTTTAAGTATAAAAGAATGTAATTAGGATGAAAATATGTTAACACTGACATGGAAATTTTAAATAATAATACTTTCAAAATAATAGATTGTATGACTGACTGTTATGAGCTGCTTTACTTAAACACCAAATATCTCAAGAAATAGAGAAAACAATATAGATTAAAAAGTAAAATATCAAAATAAAACATTATTTGCAAAATTACTACTGTCAATAATAATTTACTTTTGTTCATACTTTGTAGCTTAAAAAATATTTTGTACTCATTTAGAAGTCCTATAATGGATTTTAAATATACACATGAATACAAATTAACTAAAATATTGCAAATGGATTCATTATGAACTATATTGAAAGGATAGATATAATATTTAAATATGTCATATATCAAATTGTATCCTATAATTGAATGGACTATGAATTTATAACTCCTATATACAGTGTTACCTCTTTTTATGTATTGGTTCTTCTTGGCAAAATGAGGCTCAGAATTCTTTTTATCTATTTCATTTTATTCATAGCAAAAAATAAGTGTGTTGCATTCTGTATAAGTTAATTTGATATTTTAGAAGTGCAACACCATAGGTATATAACCTTGAGCAAGGCAGTTATCTTTTCTGGGACTTAGTTCTCTTATTACAAATTGAGACAATTAGATTAGATGCTGTCTAAGATTGTTTACAAATATGACATCCTATTATTATATGAAATTGGAAATATTCTTTGCTAAATAAAATCATCTGGGTCTTTTTGTTACCTAATCATAATTCTTATAATTTATAAGTTATTATTATCTAGAAGAACTTAACCCCTTACTGAGTGGATATATTTTCAATCAAATTAAGAATAAAATGACAAAGGCTGGAAATACTCTATTGATTCTAATTATTCACTTTTTATCCATGGTCTAAGTATGATTTCATCCAAGTCTAATTATATTTATCCTTAAGTCAGAAGCAAAATGATTATGTTGTAGAAATTGCAAAAGGCATGATTAGTGAAGTAAATTTAGAATGGGGCACCTGTGTATTATTTTGGATTCTTCAACTGGATTATAGAAAATGTGTGTTCCTTCTTTTATACTCTGATTTTCCCATTTGTATAAGATTTTATCTCTGGACCTTTAGATAGCTTATTGATGGCTTGTCTGTAACCCTTCCTATGTCCAGGTTGTTTTTTTTTTTCTTTTTATTATTATTATTTATTGGTGACAAATTTAAGATGGCTTCTAAGAAACAGGCTGGTTGCTGTTTTCCCAATTCTAATGAATGGAAAGAGGAGGATTATCTGGTGCCATCTAAGATTCTACAAGCCCATTGGCTTATTATTGTAGTGTTTTTCAATGTTTTTGTAATCTCATAGCACACTTGAACCTATACTTAAACTTCCATAGCACACTTAAATTATGTTGATCCAAAACAACAACAAAAAAGAGTAAAGAAAATATACAATATACTTATTGTGCTTTGAACTTCTTCAATAATAATTTAATTAATGATCTTTAAACCTTTCACAGCACACCAAAGATCCTTTCATGGCACAGCAGTGTGCTGTGTCACACTGATTGAAAATCCCTGGCTTATACCATATAATGGTAGTTGATTACAAGAACCATATTCTGTGATGTGTAAGTAAAGAAAAGTTAAAGCTTCTTGCATTTTTTGGACATAATAGTTAAGGCATGTTCTTCCTTGAATCACACCTGTTGCTGTTGCTAACAAGAGTGATATTTAAAACTTTGGAGTGCTTGCTATATCAGGAATTTTACATCCATTACGTATTTGATTATCAGAACTTTATTTTTTTTTTATTGTTGGGGATTCATTAAAGGTACACAGAAGCAGGTTACATTGATTTCTTTTGGTAGATAAGGACCCCTTTATATTTGCATCCCCTCAAAAGGTGAACCCTATCCCTTGACCCCCCACGCCCTCCATCTTTCCATTTCTCAGTTTTCCCCACCCCTAACCTCCACTGTGTACTAGAACCTTAATTGTTCTCATATCAGAATTGAGTGCATAGGATTCTTAATTCTCTATTCTTGTTATGCTTTACTAAGAATAATGTGTTCCACACCCATCCATGTTAGTACAAAGGATGTGAAGTCTCCATCTTTTTTAGTGGCTGAGTAGTATACCATGGTATACAAATACCATAGCTTGTTAATCCATTCTCGAGTTGGTGGGCATTTAGGCTGTTTTCACATTTTGGCGATTCTAAATTGAGCTGCAATAAATAGTCTAGTACAAGTGTCCTTGTGATAAAAGGATTTTTTTTTTCTTCTGGGTAGATGACCAGTAGTGGGATTGCAGGATCAAATGGGAGGTCTACCTTGAGTTCTTTGAGAGTTCTCCACATTGCCTTCCAAAAAGGTTGTATTAGTTTGCAGTTCCATCAGCAGTGTAAAAATGTTTCCTTCTCTCCACATCCATGCCAGCATCTGCAGTTTTGAGACTTTGTGATGTCAGCCATTCTCACTGGGGTCAGATAATATTTCAAAGTGGTTTGGATTTGCATTTCTTTAATTATTAGGGATAATGAGCATTTTTCATGTTTATAAGCCATTCATCTGTATTCTTTAGAGAAGGTTCTATTCATGTCTCTTGTCCAGTGATCTAAGGGATTGTTGGGTTTTTCTTATGTTTATTACTTTGAGTTCTCTGTAGATCCTATTTATCAAGCTTTTGTCTGAGTCAAAATATGCAAATATCCTTTCCCAATGTATAGTTTGTCTGTTTGCTTTGGTTGTAGCCGCCTTAGCTGTACAGAAGCTTTGCAGTTTAATTAAGTCCCATTTGTTAATTTTTGTTGTTGTTGTGATTGCCATGGGAGTCTTCCTCATAAAGTCCTTCCCCAGGCTTCCAGTGTTTTTGCCCACACTTTCATTGAGGATTTTAATTGTTTGGTGTCTTATATTTAGGTCTTTTATCCATCTGAAATCAATTTTTGTGACTGGAGTAAGGTGCAGGTCCAGTTTCAGTCTTTTACATGTGGATATCCAGTTCTCACAGCACCATTTATTCAATAGGGATTCTTGCCCCCAGTGTATATTCTTGTTGGATTTATCAAAGATTAGGTGCCTCTAAGATGTTTTGTTCATCTCCTGGTTTTCTATTTGGTTCCAAATGTCTATGTCTCTATTTGTTGTGCCAATGCCATGCTGTTTTGATCACTATGGCCTTGTAGTACAGCCTAAAGTCTGGTAGGCTGATACCCCTGGCTTTGATTTTATTAAGAATTGTCTTGGCTATAATTTTAATAAGTTCATATAGTCTAATGTTATCTATCTTTTATAGATAAAAAATAATTTTAGGTAGGTAAAGTAACTTATTTCAGGGAATAAAGAATTTGTGGGGCACATATACATACCCAGGTTTGCCTGACTCTAAAGACTGTCCTCTTTATTACTAAGATAACAAACTTGTTACAGAGCCTTTAGACATTGGGAAATTTACAGTAATCCATGTTTGTATCTCTGAAAGTATAGCATACAGTTTTTTAAACTAAGCAGATTTTACAAAGATTACTGAACACCATAAGAAACTAGTGCTAATCTAAGACCACTTTATGCTTTATAGAACTTTCCATCTTTCTTTTATTTCATCATATTAAGGAGTACACATGTTTTGAGTTATATCTTCTTTTCTGAATTACTTCACATAGGAGAATAATCTGTGGTTCCATCCAGATTGTTGCAAAACATATTAATTCATCTTTTTACGGCTGAGTAGTACTCCATAGTATTTATATACTACATTTTATTAATTCACTCATGAATTGATGAGTGTTTGGGTTAATTTTATGATGTGTGAGTGCAAGCTATAGACATTCTCATCCCCCAAATAGTGCTCATTACATCCTTTAGGTAAGTTTTTGACCTTTTCCTCTTCACCTTTCTCTTGGTTGATTTCCACTGAGCTTTACTTCTCTTTGTGCACATGTTTATTCATCAGTTAGGTCTGATTTAACAGTGAATACATATGATGTTTGTTTCTTCATTCTTAAGATACTTCACTTAGGAGAATGGTCTGCAGTTCCATTCAGATTGTTGCAAAAGGTATTAATTCATCTTTTTATGGTGATTAGTACTCCATGGTATTTATATAATATATTTTATAAATCCACTCATGGCTCAATGAACATTTGGGTTTACTCGACATCCTTGCAATTCTGAATTGTGCTGAAATAAATATTTGAGTGTAGTTGCCTTTCTGATGAAAAGGCTTCTTTTCCTTTGGGTTGATATTCAATAGTGAGTTTGCGGGGTTCAATGTTAGGTCTACTTTAGTGAGGAATCACCATACTGTTATCCACAGGGGTTGTACTGATTTGCAGTCCTATCAACAGTGTATAAGCATTCCTTCCTCTCTGCATCCTCATCATTACCTATTATTTTTGGAGTTTTTAATAAAAGTCATTCTAGGGTGGCACCTGTGGCCCAAAGGAGTAGGGTGCTGGCCCCATATATTGGAAGTGGCGGGTTCAAACCCAGCCCCAGGCAAAAACTGCAATAAATAAATAAATAAATAAATAAATAAAATAAAAGCCATTATAACAGATAAGGTGATATCTCAATGTGGTTTTAATTTGTATTTCCCTGATGATTATGATGATGGACATTTTTCATATGTTTATTGACTATTTGTCTTTCATCTATTGAGAAGCTTTTGTTCATGTATTTTTCCAACTTCTTACTAGGGTTGTCTATTTTTTCCTTGATGATTTGCTTGAGTTCTTTGTAAATTCTGTATATTAGCCCTTTATTGCATGTACAGTTTATGAATATTTTCTCAATTCCTGCAGGTTGTCCATTTGCTCTATTGATTGTTTCTATAGCTGTGGAGAAGCCTTTTAGTTTGATCAAATCCCATTTGTTAATTTTTATTATTGTTGTGATTGGCATTGGTGTCTTAGTCATAAATTGTTCACATAAACCAATACTTAGAAGAGTAATTCTTACATTTTTTTCTAGAATTCTTATGCTTTCATTCCTTATGGTTAAGTTTTATTCATCATGAATTAATTTTTGCGAATGGTGAGATGTAGGGTTCCTGTTTCATTCTTCTCCAAATGACTATCCAATTTTCCCCATGCCATTTATTGAATAGGGCTTCTTTCCCCCAGTATATGTTGTTGTCTCATCAATTGGTTGTAGATACATGGTTTTATATCTGGGTATTGTGTTCTGTTCCACTGGTATGTGTTTCTGTTTTTTGTACCTATACCATGCTGTTTAGGTTACTATTGTCTTGCACTATAGTTTTAATGAGACATAGAAGGAACATAAGAGCCATATATGACAAACCCACAACAAACATCATTCTGAATGAGAAATGATGTTTGTGGTTTCCATTCCCCCTAAGAACTGGAACAAAACATGGATGCCCAATTTCACCTCTTCTGTTCAACATACTTTTGGAAGTTTTAGCCAGGGCAATCAGGCAAGAGAAGAAATAAAGTGTATCCAAATCAGGAAAGATGAAGTTAAATTATCTCTCTCTGTTGATAGCATGAACTTATATTTATAAAAGCTCATGAATTCCACCAAGAGTCTCCTAGAATTGATAAATTCAGTGAAGTCTCACACTAAAAAATTAATGTACATAAGTCAGTAGCATTTTTTTGACTTTTTAAAAAATTCAATGATAGCTGTGTACATTAATGCAATCATGGGGTAGAGTGTGGTGTTTTCATATACAATTTGAAATATTTTCATCAAACTGATTAACATAACCTTTATGTCATTTTCTTGGTTATTGTGTTAAGATGTTTATATTCTACTTTTAGAAAGATTCACTTGTACCCTTGTAAGATAAATCATAGCATTTTTATATATCAATAAAAGTCAAGCTCAGAATCAAATCAGCTTCAATACCATTCACATTAACTACAAAGAAAATAAAATACCTAGCAATATTCTGAACCAAGGAGGTAAAAAAACATCTACAAGGAGAAAACTCTGAGGAAAGAAATTGCAGAAGATATAAACAAATGGAAAATTATATCATTATATCATGTAGGTACAATCAACCTTGATAAACTGTCCATACTACCCAAAGTGGTTTCACTACTCAATGTAATCCTTATCAAATTACTAAACATATCTAAAAGAATGTATGTGCTTCATTTGAAATTAGAACAGATCCTGGGTAATCAAAGCAATCTTAGACAAAATGAACAGGTCTGGAAGCATTATATTACCAGACTTCAAACTACACTATAAGGGTATAGTAACCATATTTCTGAACTTTGGAAATTAAGTAGCTGTCAACTTTAGCCTCAAATAACTGTAAGTAAATACTCTGACAGAGGATATAAACATATCTGTGGATAACACTATTATTACTAATAAAAAATACAATAGTGTTTTCTTATGTGGAAAAAGTTGAGTGGCCTAATTGTTTACTTTTGTTTGTATGCACAGTTGTATAACCTAAAAACAAAACATGGAAAAGTAGCTACGTAGTTTGCTTTATTATTTATTATCCAAGGCTTTTTTTCCTCTCCTTTTAAAAGTCATACAACGGGAAGGATGATAAAGACCAGCTGGTCCAACAGATAAATTTACATATTAGGAAGTAACCATCCAGCAATATCTTGGCTTTCTCAAAGTGACATAAAGATTAGTTTCAGAGCCAAGACTAAAATATTTTATCTTTCATTCTTTTGTCTTTCCTTTTTATTTTATATACCAAATTTTTAGTGTAATATAGAAAGTTTGGAAGTGTATTTCACTATGTGCTTGTAAATATCACGTTTTTATTAAGTCTGAAGGACAATAATATTAGCTCATTGGTTTTAAAATAGAGGTATTTAGATGGCTTGATGTGACAATTAGAAGCTATTCAATTTATCACATATCTTTAACTGGAAAACCAATGCCCTTTTAAAGGAAAATATAATTCTGGTAATTTTTTTTATTTAGCCACTTCATTATTATCACTTATGGATAAGTCAAGGTTTGAAACATTAAGGAGTAGATTTATACCAAAGTACTTGAGACTAAAGAAATAAACTTTGGGAAAAGAAGCAAATGAATGTGCTAAATAAAACCATAAGTTATGATTGCTCATGTTCCAGTGTTTACTAGTTGTAGGGTATTATCATTCTTCCATGGTCTAATTTGCATTCACTGGCTTTATTTTAAATTAAATTTAACATGGAAGTATGTTTAAGTGAGTCAGGTTAGCTAACATAAGTGCCATGATTTCAGCAAAAAATGACACATGCCTGAAGAGAATAAGGTATATGCTGTAGCTATAGCCACAAGAGAAACGTTTCTCCTAGAAATGTCTAAGAGAACATTTTTTAAAACATAAGTAATTTATTATGTTAGCTAAAACCTGTATGTTATTTTATGGAGATCTTTGGTTAGAAGAGACCGTAGAAATCAGTATTACCCTTCCTGTAGCATTCCTGATACATGTTAGGTACTCATATAGTTTTAATACTTCTAATGATGGGGATTTCATTGTTTACTAAGGTAATCCATTTAGGGGTTAGACAAATATTGTTAGAAAGATCTTTCTTGTTTTGAGTTTAAATTTAATTCCTTATCATTCCAGTTCATTAGTTCAAATGTAGTCCTCTTAAGCAATATTTAAATGTGATGTTCAGCCACTTATGCTGAAGTAGAGCAATACCAGATTTTCATGGTTGGCATTTGTTTGGATTGTTTAAACATCTATTACAATTGGTTAGGTGTCCCTTCTGATTGGTTCCTGTTTCTTACTTATTGCCAATCATTGTACCACCAGTCAATGTATACACTGGTAGCAATATTCTAGTAAGATGAAAAAGTACTATCGTAAGGTCAAAAGGTTTGTTTTGAAATCCTGCTTTATGTGCAAATTTCCTCATCTGTCAAATGGAAATGTTCTAACAGATAAGTGATTGTTAAACTTGGCTGTATATCAGAATCACCAGGAAAGGATGTTAGAATATGTCTTCCTGGATTCTACTCCAAATGATTCAGTAAGAATTTTGTCAGCAAAGTGGGTTTAAAAATCCATGACCAGAGCATAAGATGAAGAAAAGGAGGTGGGCAGAGGGTAGGTAAGTTCAAGTGTGGAATTCAGCCCATACATCAGGAACAAAATCCTTAAAAACTATCTCATTTTTCCCACATTAATTTGGTGTTCCCAATATAGTCCCCAAAATGTTTGATGCTATTGGAAGCCAAGAGGTTATTATAAAAAATTCAAGAAGATATTTCATCCACAGGGAATCATGGCTTTCCAGTGCAAAAATTCCCTTAATACTATTGAGCCAGCAGTTCAGATAGATGAAACTAGATTTCCAATTTTAAAGTCATGCAAAACTTCATGGAGAGGCAAATAAACCTAGTTTATTTTACATTAAGAAGAAATGTATGGCCATGCACGCCCTGCAGGTGGCGGTAGAGGGGTCTACCACACTGGAAGGGCCCAGAACTGTTTGCTAGAGCAATGTACGTCCCTCGGACAGAGGTGGAGTTCCCCGCTCCGGGCTCCCATGCTGGAAGGGCACAGATCTGCTTGCTAGAGCGGCACACATCCAACAGACAACAGTGAAGGAGTCCTCCGCTTCCCCCCAGCTACTCTGGTGGGGCTGAACTAGGACTGATCTGGTTGCTCGCATACCCTGCGCTACTGCTGCCATTCCCTCACCCCCTGGCTGCTCCAGTGTGCTGAACTAGGACTGATCTAGCCACTACAGTTCCCCTGTTCCACTGGTTCCCCAGAGGGGCAGATCTGGCTGCTGCTGGTCTCCTGTCCCCCCACCCCCCGTCATCCCGGCAGGCTGAACAAGGTCTAATCCGGCCACGCACACTCCCGTGCAGCTGCTGCCGTTCCAATGCGCCCTGGTTGCCCCAGCACCTGAGAACTGTGAGAAGACAACAGACATGCTCAGCCTGTCTCTCTGGGAAACCAGAAGAAGCCACCAACTGAACGGTTCTGATAAGGCTTCCAAACAAGGTAAACTCAGCATGCGGTGGAATCAGTGGAAAAACTCTGGCAACTTGAATAACCAGAGTAGATCAACTCCTCGAAGAAAAAAATGGATAGATACAATTGAAGACACCATCCATAAACAGATGGCTGAGATGTCAGAAGTCGAGTTGAGTGTGGATAGCAAATAAGATTAACAGAATGGAAAAAAGGAAGGAATTAGAAGTTCAAGAAATTATTGACAAGATTTCTCAAGAAATTATTCAAAAGATATCTCAAGAAATTATTCAAAAGATGTCTCAGGAATTCAAAAATTTCAAAGATAAAATGATCAAAGATTTTGGAACACAGAGAAAAGAGGTTGCAGCCCTCAAGGAACTGAACGATACGGTGGAATTCTTCTGTAACAGAGTGGAACAGGCAGAAGAAAGGAACTCTGACTCTGAAGACAAAGCTTTAGAAGAAGCCCAGGAGAGAAAAGATAAAAAGAAATGGAGTGCAAAAACGGATCTCACTCTCAGAGAGCTCTCAGATAATTTGAAGAAAATTAATATTCGCCTTATACGAATCCCTGAAGGTGAGGAAGTTGCTTCACAAAACACGGAGGCTCTTCTTCATGAAATTATGAAAGAGAACTTTCCAGACATGCCAAGAGATTCTGAAATTCAGATAGCAGATAGTTTCAGAACCCCAGCATGACTGAACCCGAACAAGACATCCCCCAGACACATCATAATTAACTTCACCAAAGTCAAGATGAAAGATAAAGTTCTAAAAGCAATCAGACATAAGAAAACCATAACCTACAGGGGAAAGAGTATTACGATGACAGCAGATCTCTCAGCTGAAACCTTTCAGGCTAGAAGAGGATGGTCATCAACTTTTAATTTCCTAAAAAAAAATAACTTTCAACCCAGGATCCTGTATCCGGTTAAACTGAGTTTCATCTATGATGGAGAAATTAAATACTTTATCGACATTCACATGTTGAAGAAATTTGCCATAACTAAACCACTTCTCCAGGAAATTCTTAAACTTATCCTCCATAATGACAAGTGCAATCCTCCACCACAAAAGTAAACCAACTCAGAAACTTTTGATCACATTTCAATTTCCACAGTGGCGAAAGGATTAAAAATGTCTACTGGACTTTTGAGCAACTCGATGCCCAAAATTTGACCAAGCTTATCAAAAATTTCTATCATTGTGAATGGCTTAAATTGTCCTCTAAAGAGACACAGATTGGCTGATTGGATACAGAAACTTAGACCAGATATCTGTTATATACAAGAATTTCATCTTACCTAAAAGACAAATATAGACTCAGGGTGAAGGGATGGTCATCTATATTCCAGGC
>NW_003852505.1:599096-630600 GCF_000181295.1 Otolemur garnettii | reverse complement strand
CAAGTGAATCTTTCTAAGAGTAGAATGTGAACATTTTAGAATAATAACTAAGAAAATGACATGAAGGCTATGTTAACCAGTTTGATGGAAGTATTTTGGATTGTGTGTGACAACCCCACACTGTACCCCAGAAGTGCATCAATGTACATAGTTGCCATTCAATAAAAAAAAAGAAGAAATGTATGTATTGAATGAAAATTATAGGTGACATGATTTTAGGACGACAGAAAGGCTAGCATTCCCCTGATCTTTTACTTTTCTATTAGATAATTTCTGGAATTTTATCTGTAAAAACATCACGAATTCAATTTAAAGCCTTGATTTCTATTAAATTGACTAAGCAAACCTGAGGATATATTGTAATGGATGGGTGGAGGAAATAACAGGCATTTCTTTTTACAAAGAACTGCAAAATGTTGTTGCAAATGGTGCTGTGTTGAGTTATTCTAAAATTTTTATTTAAAGAGTAAGATACATAAGAAATCAACTCTACTTACTAAGATCAAGTGAATGGAAAGAAGGTCAATTCTCTTTCTTCAAATTAAGATTAAAACAAGATATCAGCAAACTTTCAATTATTTGAGGATTGATTAACTGAGTTAGGCTAGGGAAGAGACCAAACCAATGCTTACCATATAGACCCTTCAAAGTCACCTTTGTTTCCCTACCCCTCTAGGCTGAGCAAGTAGCAATTAGGCACAAAAAAACTAGAATAAGAGGGCTGAGAAAGAGCGAATATTACTTAATAAGCCCAAGAAGTGATGAAAAAGTAACATTATATTTAATGAACTTTAATAGAGAGTAGCAAGTAAAGTGAAAAAAGGAAAGAATAAAAAATAAGCTGTGATAGAAATTTGAATTATTTAGTTCCTTCTAGCTGAAAGGGTGAAAAAAGATCTCACAGAATAAACAGCCTATAAACTAGAGTTTTGGAGATTATAGAGGAAGTGGTAGGCATGTGAAGTGGAAGTAACATGATATGTAAAGTCATGGTTATGGGACATCACAGTGTATTTCAAGTAGTTTGTGCATTGTAAAGGGAACTTGATGTGGTATACAAAAAAAATGGATGTAAGTGATAGTCTGTAGTAATAGTTTAATGCTGGATTGTAGTGAATTTTTGAGGTAAGATACATATATTGAGATTGGTCCTTAAGTTAATGAAGTGCTAGTAAAAGTATTTGAGTTGTAAAATGACAAGGCTTCACCAGAAATATCTTATAAGATGGAAATGACTTTAAAGGAGAGATCATAGAAACAGATAAACTAGGAAAATGAAGTCACAGTTGCCTTGTGGAGACGGAAAGAGAAACATGAAATATATTGTTTTACCCTTAGTACCCTGAATGAAAAAGTCTCTTCTCCAACCTTCCACTGCCTTCTTTAAAACTGATTTACTTATTTTTTTACTTGACTTGCATTTCCTTGATGATACTCTCATAATGGGAGAATTATGTAAGAATTTTTTTGTGATCATCCTACTAAAAATCTATAATCTCAATCTAATTATGAAAAACCTATCAGACAAATTCCAGTTGAGGGACACTCTATAAAATATCTAACCCATACTCTTAAAAAGTGTCAAAGTCTTTAAGAACAAAGAAAGGTATGTCTGAGAAACTCTTACAGGCCAAGAGAGCCTACAGAGACATGAAAAATGAATGTAATATGGGATCTTGATGGGATGAGAAAAAATAACCCATTAAAAAATGAGAACATCTGAATAAAAATATGAACTTCTATTAATGATAATTATGTGTCAATATGGGTTCAATAAATATGGAATATATATGGTACTAATGTAAGATGTTAAGATAGGGGAAACTGGATGTGGGATATACAGGATCTCTGTACTCTGTCTAATAATTTGGCAAACCTAAAACTTTTTCCCTATCCCCTTTCTTCCTCCCCTCTCCCTACTCTATCATTCCTCTACCTCTCACCTTATATTAGATCATCTACAGCCTTTATATTAGAATTGAGTACATTGGATTCTTGCTTCTCCATTCTTATGATACTTTACTAAGAAAAAAAATGTGTTCCAATTCTATCGAGGTTAATGCAAAAAAAAGATGTAAAGTCTTCATCTTTTTAATGGCTGAATAGTATTCCATGGAATACATATACTATAGTTTGTTAATCCATTCCTGGGTTGGTGGGCATTCTTAACTTCCAGCTCACCCGTTCCCCCCTTGCCTGATGAACCAGAAGCCTATCCCCTGCAGAGACTGTGGGAGGAGGCTCATGAGTAGTGCCCCGCACCCACCTGGCCAGACCCTTGAGTCCCACCCTGCTAGAATCGCGCATCCCACGCCCCACATGCCGCATCCCTCCCCCTGTGCACTTCCCTGCAGAAGCCTCCATGCCACCCCTGCCCTGTCAGAGTCATCATCCCAGTGCTGTCCTTACCAAAGTCACAGGGCACCAGGAACTGCCAGAACCATGTCCAGCATCCCCCACCCTGCTGCTAGATCAGTGTGCCCCTGTGCTCCCAGAGCTACTCCTACAGCCAGAACTCCCTGGCTGTGGCATGCACCTGAGAGCTGCACAGGGTCACTTCCTACAAAGATTATGCAACAATAGCATGATCCCACCGGGGTCTAATCCTGGATAGATACCTCCCAAACTCTGAAGACTGCCAGAGGAAACCAGAACTCGCTCTATAGGGATACCAGTGCTGCAGAGAGACTGGGAAAAAGACACAGTGGCTGATAGAGAAAAGCATTTGCTGACATGTTACCCTCAGGATTAGACAGAATTCAAGTGGAACACTCGCCAGTGGCTATTGAGTACCTGAGGCAGATAGGTTTCAGCTCCCCCGGCTGGCTGGTGGCAGAGGGTATTGGCTAGGCTGCAGGGGCACTGACCTTTCTTTGACTATGACAGGTGCAAACCCATGGCACATCTGCTTATTGGAGGGAGCAGGACCTCAGCCCTGTGGGGTTATCAGTGACTGGGTGTAAAAGATGAGCAAAGTAGAGAAAGAGACAGCCTCCTGGTTCAACTCTGCTACCGGGCGGGCCTTTCTGACTCCACAGCACTGGATCAGGCCAAATTTGAGCAGCCAGTAGACCTCTGCCATCTAGTTGCTGGAGACCCTTAGAACTCTCCCACTTGAGGGTTCGTACTGACTGGGTAAATTGGTTTGGAACTACTACCTGGACCAATCACCCAAGGACCCTCTTGTGTGGTACCCTAGTTGTGTGATAATGGGAAGGGTTGATTTTCCTCTTCCAGTTGTTGTCCATAGTTGATGAGGTGTCTTAGTTGCTTGTATTTCTCTACAGCTAAGATTTCACTGAAGTCACTGATCCACTAGGATTGGACATAAACCAGCTGAGTATAAGACAGAGCCACCTAACCCCACCACACCAAGCAGGTTTCCTTAGCCTCAGACTGTAATGCTGTACAGGTCCTTTGCAAAGCTATAGGGGAAAAAGCTGCAGTCATCAGTCCCAGATCCTTGACAAAGGGCTGATTAACCACAACCCCCGGAACTCCCAATCCAATTTAACCTTATCTGCCCATATAGCCAGAGGTGGAATCAGTGGAAAAAGTCTGGCAACATGAATAATCAAAGTAGATCAATTCCCCCAAGGAAAGATATGGCAGACACACTGCAAGATCCTATTCATAAACAAATGGCTGAAATGTCAGAAATCGAGTTCAGAATTTGGATAGCAAATAAGATTGACAGAATGAAGGTAAAGATGAAATTAGAATTTCAAGGAGTAATTCAAAATATGTCTCAAGAATTCAAGGAATTCAAAGACAAAATCACCAAAGATTTTGATTCATTGAGACAAGAATTTGCAGCCCTCAAAGATCTGAGAAATACAGTAGAATCCCTCAGTAACAGAATGGAGCAGGTAAAAGTAAGAATCTCTGACATTGAATACAAAGCTTTTGAACACTCCAAATGTTCAAGGAGGAAAAAAAGTGGTGAACAAAAATGGATCATTCTCTCAGAGAGCTCTGGGATAATACAAAGAGATCTAATATTTGCCTTATATGAATTCCTGATGGTGATGAGCTTACTGTGAAGGCTACAGATACTTTACTTCATGAAATAATCGAAGAGAATTTTTTATACATGCCAAGAGATTCTGAAATTCAGACAGCAGACAGTTTCAGAACACCAGCACTACTCAACCCAAATAAAAATTCTCATAGACAAGTTATAATTAGCTTCACCAAAGTTAATATGAAGGAGAAAATTGTGCAAGCAGCCAGCCATAAGAAAACCATGAACTACAAGGAGAAGAATAATAGAATGACTGCAAATCTCTCTGCTTAAACCATTCAAGCTAG
Source organism: Otolemur garnettii (assembly GCF_000181295.1). Classification (NCBI taxonomy): domain Eukaryota; kingdom Metazoa; phylum Chordata; class Mammalia; order Primates; family Galagidae; genus Otolemur; species Otolemur garnettii. Next base: position 626,289 of record NW_003852505.1, on the reverse strand, counting down.
AAGAGGGTAGTCATCGACCTTTAATCTCCTTAAAGAAAATAACTTTCAACCCAGGATACTGTATTTAGCCAAACTGAGTTTCACCTATGATGGAGAATCTAAATACTTAATGACATGTGCATGTTGAAGAAATTTGCCATAACTAAACCAGCTCTCCAGGATATTCTCAGACCTATCCTCCATAATGAGCAGCACAATCCTCCACTACCAAAGTAAACTCACTCAGAAACTTTTGATCAAATTCCAACTTCCACAGTGGTGAAATGATTAAAGATGTCCACTGGACTTTCAAAAAACTTGATACCCAAAATACTATCTGGTTTATCAATCTCACTTAATGTGAATGGCTTAAATTGCCTCTTAAAGATGCACAGGTTGGCTGACTGAATACAAAAACGCAGGCCAAATATCTGCTGCCTTTAAGAATCTCACTTTACCTTAAAAGATAAACATAGACTCAGGGTGAAATCAGAAAAAAAACAGGTGTTACAATTTTATTTGCAGATATAATAGGCTTTAAACCAACAAAAATAAGGAAAGATAAGGATGGTCACTTCATATTTTTTAAGGGCAACACTCAACATGATGAGATTTCAATTATTAACATTTCTGCTCCCAAACAGAATTCACCTCAATTTATAAGACAGACTCTAACAGACATGAGCAATGTCATTTCCTCCCGCACCATAATAGTCAGAGATTTTAACACCCCTTTGACAGTGTTGGATAGATTCTCCAATAAGAAGCTAAGCAAAGAAATTTTAGACTTAACTATTCAACATTTGGATTTAACAGACATCTACAGAACATTTCACACTAACAAAACTGAATACATATTCTTCTCATCAGCCCATGGATCACTCTTCAAAAGTGATCACATCTTAAGCCACAAGTCTAAAGTCAGCAAATGTAAAAGAATAGAAATCATTCCTTGTATTTTCTCAGACCATCATGGAATAAAAGTTAAACTCAGTAACAACAGGAATCTTCATACAAATACAAAAAAATGGAAACTAAATAACCTCATGCTGAATGATAGCTGGGTCATAGATGAGATTAAGAAGGAAATTACCAAATTTTTGGAACAAAGCAATAATGATGACATGAACTATCAGAACCTATGAGATACCACAAAGGCAGTCCTAAGAGGGAAATTTATAGTGTTGCAAGTCTTCCTCAAAAGAACAGAAAGAGAGGAAGTCAATAACTTCTCAAGCAATTGGAAAAGGAAGAACGTTACAACCCTAAACACAGCAGAAGAAAATAAATAACTAAAATTAGAGCAAAACTAAATGAAATTGAAAACAAAAGAATCATAGAACAGATCAACTGGTCAAAAAGTTGGTTTTTTGAAAAGGTCAATAAAATAGATAAACCTTTGGATAACCTAACCGGAAGTAGAAGAGTAAAATCCCTAATTTCATCAATCAGAAATGATAAACGCCAAATAACAACAGATTCCTCAGAAATTCAACAAATCCTGGATGAATACTACATAAAACTCTATCCTCAGAAGTATGAAAATATGAAGGAAATAGATCAATACTTAGAAACATGCCACTCTCCTAGACTTAACCAGAAAGAAGTAGAAATGATGAGCAAGCTTATAACAAGTTCTGAAATAGCATCAATTATAAGAAATCTCCCCCAAAAGAAAAGCCCAGGACCAGATGGCTTCATATCAGAATTCTACCAAACTTTTAAAGAGGAACTAATACCTATACTACTTAACCTTTTCCAAAACATAGAAAAAGAAGGAATACTTCCCAACACATTCTACGAAGCAAATAGCACCCTGAAACCCAAATTAGGAAAAGACCCAACAACAAAAGAATATTATAGACCAATAACTCTAATGAATATCAATGCAAAAATATTCAATAAGGTCCTAGCAAACAGAATCCAAAAACACATCAAACAAATTATACATCACAACCAGGTGGATTTCACCCCAGGTTCCCAAGGATGGCTCAATATACGTAAATCCATAAATATAATACATCACATAAACAAATTAAAAAACAAAGACCATATGATTCGCTTAATTGATGCAGAAAAAGCTTTTGATGATATCCAGCATCCTTTCTTAATCAGATAACTTAAGAAAATATGTATAGAAGGATCATTTCTTAAACTTATAGAGGCCATCTACAGCAAACCCACAACCAATAGCATATCGAATGGAGTAAAACTAAAATCATTTCCACTCAGATCAGGAACTAGGCAAGGATGCCCACTGTCTCCACTGCTGTTTAAAATTGTAATGGAAGTCTTAGCCACCACAATCAGGCAAGAGAAGGCAATTAAGGGGATCCAAATAGGACCAGAGGAGATCAAACTGTAGCTCTTCACAGATGATATGATTATATATCTGGGAAACCCTAGGGAATCAACTACAAAACTCCTAGAAATGATCAAGAAATACATCAGCATCTCAGGATACAAAATTAACACTCACAAATCTGTAGCCTTTATATATATCAAAAATAGTCAAGGGGAAAAAACAATCAAGGGCTCTATTCCCTTTACAATAGTGCCAAAGAAGATGAAATATCTGAGAGTGTATCTAACTAAAGATGTGAAATATATCTATAAGGAGATCTATGAAAATCTGAGAAAAGAAATAGCTGAAGATTTTTTCTTTTTTTTTTTTTTTTTTTTTGAGACAGAGCCTCAAGCTGTCCCCCTGGGTAGAGTGCCGTGGCATTACAGCTCACAGCAACCTCCAACTCCTGGGCTCAAGCGAGTCTCCTGCCTCTGCCTCCCAAGTAGCTGGGACCACAGGCGCCCGCCACAACGCCCGGCTATTTTTTGGTTGCAGCCATCATTGTTGTTTGGCGGGTCCGGGCTGGGGATTCGAACCCGCCACCTTAGGTGTACGTGGCTGGCGCCTTAGCCGGTTGAGCCACAGGCGCCGAGCCATAGCTGAAGATTTTTAACAAATCGAAAAATATATCATACTCATGACTGGGAAGAATCAACATTGTTAAAATGTCTATACTACCTAAAGCAATCTACAGATTTAATGTGATCCCTGTTAAAGCACCTCTGTCATACTTTAAGACCTGGAAAAATTAGTAATTCGTAATATATGGAAACAGAAAAAACCTCAAATAACCAAGACATTACTTAGAAATAAAAACAAATTGGGAGGAATCGTGCTTCCAGACTTGAAACTATACCATAAATTGATAGTGATCAAAACAGCATGGTACTGGCACAAAAATAGAGAGGTAGAGGTATGGAACAGAACTGAAGACCAAGAGGTGCACCCAGATACTTATCATCATTTGATCTTTGATAAGCCTATCAAAGATATAAATTGGGGGAATGATTCCCTATTCAACAAATGGTGCTGGGTGAATTGGCTGGTGACCTGTAGAAGACTGAAATTGGACCCACACCTTTCTCCTCTAACAAAAATTGACTCTCACTGGTTAAAGGACTTAAACTTAAGACATGAAAAAATTCTTAGAGAGAGTGCAGGGGAAATGCTTGAAAAAATTGGCCTGGGAGAATACTTTGTGAGGAGGACACCCGAGCAATTGAAGCAACATCAAAAATACATTACTTGGATCTGATCAAATTAAAAAGCTTCTACACTGCCAAGAACACACTAAGTAAAACAAATAGCCTTCAGAACAGGAGAGGATTTTTGTAAGTTATATTTCCAACAAAGGTCTAATAACCAGAATCCACAGAGAACTCAAACTTGTTACTAAGAAAAAAAGCAAGTGATCTCATTTCATTGTGGGCAAGAGACATAAACAGAAGCTTCTCTGAAGAAGACAAATGCATGGTCTACAGACACAGGAAAAAATGCTCATCATCTTTAATCATCAGAGAAATGCAAACCAAAACCACTTTGAGATACCATCTACCTCCAGTAAGAGTGGCCCATGTCACAAAATCCCAAAACTACAGATGTTGGCGTGGATGTGGAGAAAAGGGAACACTTCTGCACTGCTGGTGAGAATTCAGGCTAGTATGTCCCTTTTGGAAGGAATTTTAGAGAACACTCAGGGATCTAAAAATTGACCTGCCATTTGATCCTGCAGTTCCTCTTCTAGGTGTATATCCAAAGGACCAAAAATCATTTGGCAATAAAGATATTTTCACCAGATTGTTCATTACAGCTCAATTCATATTTGCCAAGTCATGGAAGAAACCCAAGTGCCCATCAACCCATGAATGGATTAATAAATTGTGTTATATGTATACCATGGAATACTATGCAGCATTAAAAAATGGATACTTTACCTCTTTCATATTTACATGGATGGAGCTAGAAAATATTCTTCTTAGTAAAGTATCTCAGTAATTTATAATCACTCACACTTGAATATGAAAAATGAAACACAACTATAGCCTAGGATGAAGGAGGGAAGGGGAGGAAGAGAGGAAGGGAAAGGGGTGGGTAGATAGAGGGAGGGTTAGTAGGGGGACCACACCTATGGACCATATTGCAAGTACAAGTTGGATCTATCAGGTGCAGAATACAAATGCTTTAATGATATAATTGGGTAAATGAAGTGAAGGCTATGTTGATTAGTAGGACTCCAATTTGTACAAATAATCAACACATTGAGTCCCATAATGGCATAAATGTATTTATGATCTATGTACAGATTACATAATAAAAAAAAAGTCAGAAACAATACAGAATGTAACATAGACATAAAAACTTTAATCTATTTAAAGCTCAGTATCCTTACATAATAAGAAATCATAATAAAGATAATAAAAGGAAAAAAATAATATTAAGGCATATCCTTCTTCTAATTCAAGTCTCCACACATAAGAAGGCTAAAAGGCATAGATTTTCGGAAGTGAGAAATGTAGTACTTGAGAATGGAATAGGTATTTGCTAAATGGAATTTTGATAACAAAACATCAGAGGTTTAAAATATCTCGAATTTAAAGCTTAATAAATTACATTGTATGCTGTGCTGATAATTTATAGAATGTGTTATTTTCTTTATCATAAATTTCTTTAAATTCCCAGCACCTTGCCTGCTGGCATTAGCCATTTAGTGCTCGTGTGTTGCAAAAATTGTCCATTTTATTTCTGGTTCACAAATTCTGCTGGTTCCTTGTCCCTTTCATGTTCCACTACTTTCTTCTCAATTCTCTCTTTCATTTATATTTAAATATAAGCCAGTGGCATCCGTATAGAGATAGGAAACATGACTCCAAAAGCCACCTATATTCAACTTTAGGAATTTGAGAAAGAAGAATTAATTTATATAAATTGAACAGATTTTTTATTTCCAAATGGATTTAGTGAAGTTAAGAGGTTTTTGTTTTATATTATACTTCTAGGATTTCTAAAGTTTTTGTTGATGATGAATAAATTTAAGCAACATGCTTTTTAAGTATTCAAATTTTATCAGAAATTAGCCTTTTCTTCTGAAATATATTATTTCAAACCATATACATTGTGTTTCTTTTTTAAATTTCAAAATGTTGGGGATATATAAATGTTTTTAGTTATGTAGAATCACTTTTGTAATAAATGAGTGAGTTCTGTATGCATGTCCATGACCCATATAGTTTTTATTTTACCTGTTAGGTAGATTTTCATCCATTCCCTCTTCCCTCCTAACCCTTGCTTGTTTTTCACTAAGTTTTACCCCCCACCCCATGAATATGTATATTCTCCAGTTACTTCCAATATAATAGTGAATACCTGTCAGGATTCTTTTTCCATTCTTTACATATTTCAGTAGGTTAATGCTCATCAGTTCCATACAAATTGTTGCAAAAGGCATTAATTTATCCTTTTTATGGCTAAATAGTATTTCATGCTATACATATAACACCTTTTTAATCCACTTATGAATTGATAGACACTTGAATTGATTCCACATCTTTGTGATTGTGAAATGTGCTGCAATAAACATTGGCATGAAGGTGTGTTTTTAATGTATTGACTTTTTTCCCTTGGGTAAATACCAAGTAGTGGGACTGCTGGATCAAATGATAGGAATACTTCCAGTTCATTGAGATATTTCTGTACTATTTTCCATAGAGGTTGTACTAATTTGCAGTCCCACTAAAGCGTATAGGATGTTCTTTCACTCTTCATAAACGTCAGCATCTATTGTTATTGTATGTATTAATAACAGCTATTCTGACTAGGGTAAGGTGATATCTCTTTGTGGTTTTAATTTGCACTTTCCTAATTATAAGTTATCCTAAGAATTTTTCTTATGTTTATTGGCCATTTATTTATCTTACTTTGAAAGTCTTCTGTTCATATCTTTTTGCCCATTTTTTAATGGAGTTGTGTTAGTCTTTTTCTTGCTAATTTGCTTGAGTTCTTTGTAGATTCTGATTATTAGCACTTAAATAAATGTATACCTTGAAAATATTTTGCCCCATTATCTATGTTGTCTATTTTCCATGTTGATAAATTTCCTGAGTTGTGAAGCAGCTTTAAAATCCAATCAGGTCCCATTTATTTATTTTTGTTGCCATGATGGTCATTAGGCTTTTTTTCATAAATACTTTCCTAGCCAGAAATCAAGAAAAACATTTTCCTACATTTTATTCCAATATTCTTATGGTTTCATGCCTTATACTAACCTCATTTGTCCATTTTAAATTATTTCTGTGAATGGAGAGAGTTATGAATCATGTTTCAATGTTCTGCATGAGGCTAATTTTCCGAGAATTATTTATTGAATAGGGCTTTCTTTCACCAATTTGTATTCTTGTCTGCTTTGTCAAAGATCAGTTGGTTATATGAAAATGGTTTATATCTAGGATCTGTGTTCTGTTACATTGGTCTATATCAGTATTTGGAGGCCAGTACAATGCAGTTCTGGTTACTACAGTATTGTAGTATAGTTTGAAGTCTGGTAATGTGATCATTCCAGATTTGTTCTTTATGCTTAAAATTGCTTTAGCTGTTTGGGATCTTTATCTAGTTTCAAATGAAGGATGCAATTTTTTTAGATCTGTGAAATATGATGTTGATATTTTGATGGAGATTGCATCATAGAATATGTCAATCGCTTTGGGTAGTGTGGACATTTTAACAATGTTGATTCTACCAATCCATGAACCAGACTTTTTTTAACTTTTAGATTAATGTATGGGTAAAATTATTAGGTTATATTCTTTGCATTTGTTAGGTAAAGTCCAAATTATAGTTGAGTTCTTCACCCAGGAGGTGTGCCATGTACCCCTACACTGTACCTGTTAGGTAAGAGAATACTAAACCACCTCTATTCTTCCCCTCTCCACCCTTCCTTTTCCCTATCACCACATACTTGAATTTAATTGTGTTTTAATATTGTTTGGGCATGTAGTTGTTCACCTACTAATTTCATATTAGTATTGAGTCCATTGGATGCTTGCTTCTCCGTTCTTGTGATACTTTACTTAGGAGGAGGTACTCCAAATCTAGCTGGGTAAATACAAAAGATATAAAGTCTCCATTGCTTAATGGCCAGATAGTATTCCATGATATGTGTATACCATAGTTTATTTATCTATTCCTGGGTTGATGAAGACTTGGTTTGTATCCACACCTTTGCAATTGTAAATTGAACTACAATAAACATTGCTGGTGGGACTGCAAACTAATACAACTTTTTTGGAAGGAAGTATGGAGAAACCTTAAAGAACTCAACTTAGATTTCCCATTTGATCCTGCAATCCCACTATTGGACATCTATCCAGAAGGAAAAAAAAAACTTTTACTATAAAGACACTTGTACTGGGCTATTTACCACAGCCCAATTTACAATCGCTAAAACGTGGAAACAGCCTAAATGTCCTTCAAAACAGGAATGGATTGGTAAGCTGTGGTATATGTACACTATGGAGTATTACTCAGCCATCAAAAAATGGAGATTTTACAGAATTTGTAATAACCTGGATGGAGGTGGAACACATCATTCTTAGTGGAGCATCACAGGAATGGAGAAGTAAGAATCCTATGTATTCAACCTTGATATGAAGACAATGACAATTAATGACATGGTGGAGCATAGGGGAAGGGGAGATCAGACAGAGAAGGAGCAAGGGGATGTGGGCAAAAAAATATAATGACTAATTCTCACACAAACTGGATTTAATTTTGATCAACGTATATTACTTAAACATCAATTTTTAATTCAACATGTTAATATGTTGTTTATCATATTGTATCCTTATTCATCAGTGAAATATGTCTGTAATTTCTCCTTTATAATGATATATTTTTTCTGATTTTACTATCAGGGGTATCCAGACTAAGTAGAATGATTTTGAAGTATTTCTATTTCTACTGTCCATAAGACTTGGCGTGATCTGCTTTTTTTTTAGAAATTATTTTTTATTTTTATTTATATATATTAGTCATCTTTTTTTTTAGACTTTGGTAAAAACATAATAAGGAAAAAATTGTTTGCTATTTGTATTTTGTCTTGTGTATTCTGTAACAAACAAGTAGCAAATGATTATGTATTCAAAAAAAATTGCACAGCTCTTGTTAAAGCTATTTTGATAGGTACTTTCTGTTTTGGTTGCTGATACGATGCTATCTTTCTTTTTTCTAATATTATTTTGTAATTTTTTATATAAGAATATAATTGATTTTGTAGATTTATTAAGAAGTTAGCTACATTGCTGAATTTTTCTATTGTTTTTGGTAACTTGCAAGTAACTTGGTAACTCAGAAGTAATGAAATTTGTATTTTTTTTTTTTTACAAACCATCAGGATTTTTAAGTTATCATAATTGTACTAGCTAGGATCTTCAACTTTACCAGGAGTGGTGGTAATCAGTACACTTATCTCATAATTGATTTGTAGATAATGCTTTTGTTTCCTCATAAAATTGATATATTTGTCCCAAAGTTATCATCAATGATTATGTTAATGTTTTGCCTATAGTTGATGTTCTGTAAATATTCATGGAATAAAGGAGCCTGAAATTAAAAAAAAAACTCATAAAAAAACATTTTAGTTTTTTTAGTATAAATTATTATATTTAGATTTTTAGTATAAATTATACTAAATTATAATCTAAATTATATTTAGATTTTTAGTATAAAAATCCTTAGGGTAAAATTATTTTTTTTCTTCTAGTTAGATATCTAGTAAAATGGAAGGCCAACATTTAATTCTTTGAATATTCTCCATACTTCTTTACAAAAGTACTGCATTACTTTGCAATCTTGCTAACACTTTATAAGTGTTTCCTTGTTTCCACACCCATGACAGCATCTGCAGATTTGGGATTTTGTGATGTGTCTCACTGTGGTTAGGAGATATCTCAAGGTGGTTTCAACTTGCATTTGTCTAATTATTAGGGATGATAAGTATTTTTCCTTGTGTTTGTTGCCCATTTGTCTGTCTTCTTCAGATAAGGTTCTGTTCATGTCTTTTGCCCATTTATAAATGGGATTGTTTGCTCTTTTCTTGTTGATTAGTTTGAATTCTTTATAGATTCTATTTATCAGCCCTTTGTCAGATTTGCAGCATGTAAATAATTTCTTCCATTCTAAAGGCTGTCTGTTTGCTTTAGTTGTTGTGTCCTTAGCTGAGCAGAAGCTATTTAGCTTGATTGTGTCCTATGTATTTATTTCAGGGACATATTTTTGCTGCAGTTGCCAAAGGGGCCTTCCTCATAAAATCTTTTCCTAAGCCAGTATTGTCAAGAGTTTTTCCCACATATTCGTCTAGAATTTTTATCATTTCAGCTCTTAAATTTAAATCTTTTATCCAGTGAGAGTCAATTTTTTTCAGTGGTGAGAAGTGTGAGTCCAGTTTCAGTCTTCTCCATGTGGGTAACAATTTCTCCCAGCACAATTTATTAAATAAGAATTATTTTCCCCACTGTAAGCTTTTGTTTGGTTTACCAAAGATCAGTTGGTGATATGCATCTGGTTATATCTCTCAGTTTTCTTTTCTGTTCCATAAATATATGTCTCTATTTTTGTGCCAGTACCATACTGTCCATGATGGTTTTTTTTTTTTTTTTTGAGATAGATCCTCAAGCTGTCCCCCTGGGTAGAGTGCCGTGACATCACAGCTCTTGGGTTTAAGCGATTCTCTAGCCTCAGCCTCCCAAGTAGCTGGGACTACAGGCGCTCACCACAACGCCTGGCTATTTTTCGGTTGCAGCCGTCATTGTTGTTTGGCAGGCCTGAGCTGGATTCGAACCCGCCACCTTAGGTGTATGTGGCTGGTGCCTTAGCCACTTGAGCCACAGACACCAAGCTAGTCCATGCTGTTTTGATCAACATAGACTTGCAGTATAATCTGAAGTCTGGTAACATGATACCTCCATATTTATTTTTATTTCTTAGAGTTGCACTGGCTATTTGTTTTGTTTTCTGGTTCCATATGAAACAAAGTACTATTTTTTCAAGTGCTTCAGTGTATGGCATTAATGCTTTGATGTAGATTGCATTAAATTTGTAGATTGCTTTGGGCAGTATGGGCATTTTAACATTTCCAGTTTAGAGCATGGCATGTTCTTCCAATTTTTAATTTCTTCTGTTAATACTTTTCTCAAGGTTTCATAGTTATCTCTATGTAGATCCTTCATGTCCTTTGTTAGGTACATTCCCAGGTATGTCATTTTCTTTAAAGCTACATTGAGGGATAGCTTTAAATTACATTGAAAATATAATTTGATTTTTAGCTTCAGTGCTATCAGCATATATGAAGGCTACTGATTTGTGGACATTGATTATAAATCCTGAGATGTTATTGTATTTCTTGTTCACATTCAGAAGTCTTAGGGTTTTCTAAGAACAACATCCTGTATCATCAGCAAAGTGAAAGTATTTGACCTACTCCATCCCCACTTGAATACCTTGGATATCTTTCTATTGCCTTACTGCCTTGGGAAGAACTCCCAACACCATGTTGAATAGTGGTGGCAATAGTGGACATCCTTGTCTGGTTCTAGTTCTATGTAGAAATGCTTTCAGTTTTACTTTATTCAGTATGATATTGGCTATGGGTTTGTTATATATGACTTCTATCAGTTTAAGAAATTTCCCATCTATACCTATTTTGTTAAATATTCTTGTCAGAAAGGGATGATGAATTTCATAAAATCCTTTTTCTATGTTTGTTGAGAGGATCATATGGTCTTTATTTTTACTTTTATTTATGTGGTGAATTACATTTATCATTTTACATATGTTGAACCAACCTTGCATCTCTGAGATAAAGCTCACCTGATCATGAAGAATATTTTTTATGTGTAGTTATATTCTATTCACTAGAATTTTATTGAGTATTATTATTATTATTATTATTTCAGGTTCATTACAGGTACAAAGAATTAGGTTACAATGTTTGCATTTGTTAGGTAAAGTCTCTCTTATAGCTGTACCCTGCTCCCAAAAAGTGTGTCATACACTATAACCCTCTATGCCCCTCCCTCTTCCCCTCTCTCCATTCCCTGGTTCCCTTACCCCCCACCTTGAATTGATTTCTGTTTTTTACTTATATGGGTATATATTAGATTGTCTACTTGCTTCATATTAGAATTGAGTACATTGGATTCTTGCTTCTTAATTCTTTGATACTTTACTAAGAATGTGTTCCAACTCCAGGTTTATACAAAAGATGTGTAGTCTACATCTTTTTAATGGCTGAATAGTAGTCCATGGTATACATATACTATAGCTTGTGGATCCATTCCTGGGTTACCAAGGTGGATATTTAGGTTATTTTTACATTTTGACAGTTGTAAATTGAGCTGTGATAAATAGTCTAGTGCAAATGCCCTTATGATAAAATGATTTTATTTTCTTCTGGATAGATGCCTAGAAATGGGATTTCAATAAGTGGAGTACTTTCTCACTTATCTCACTTCATGTGGCTGCAAAGGAGCTGTCTCTAGTCCACCATCTTGCTCTGCCTCCTTAATTGAGAATTTTTGTGTCATTATTTATTAATGATATTGGTCTATACTTTTCTTTCTTTGTTGAATCCTTTCCTGGTTTTGGTACCAGGGTGATATTTGTTTCATAGAAGAAGTTAGGAGATTTCCTTCCTTTTCAGTGTTTTGAAATAGATTCTGAAGTATAGGTACAAGCTCTTCTTTGAAGGTTTGGTAGAATTCTGGTATAAAGCCATTTGGTCCAGGACTTCATTTTGTTGGAAGTATTTTATTATTGCAAATTTGGTGCTTTATATTGGTCTGTTCAGGAGTTCTACTTCTTTCTGGTTCAGTCTGGGGAGCTGGTGTGATTCCAGATAATGTTTACTGTTTCATTTTCTCCCCGTTTTCAAATTTGGGGGCATAGAATTTTTTCATAGTAATCAGTAATAATCATTTTTATATCTATAGTATGTATCATTTCCCACTTTACATTTATGATTTTTATGATTGATGTTACTAGAGACTTTTCTTTTCTATTTCTAGTTAATCTGGCCAATGGTTTATTGATTTTGTTAATTTTTTCGAAGAACTAACTTTTTGTTTCACTTATCTTCTGAATGATTCTTTTCATCTCATGTTCATTTAAATCTGATATAATTTTGGTTATTTCTTTTGTAGTGCCAGGTTTAGGACTGAATTGTCCTTCCTTTACCAGTGTTTACCATTGTTCCTTAAGGTGGTTCATTAGGTTTTGATTTTCCTTGTTTCTGCTTTTTGGATGTGGGCATTTAATGCAATAAATATCCCTGTTAAGACTGCCTTTGCAGTATTTCACAGGTTTTGCTATCTTATGGCTTCATTGTCATATTTTTTTAAGGAATCTAATGATTGCTTTCTTTATGTCATCTTTGATGCTTGTGCTGTGTGGCATAAAATTGTTTAGTTTCCATTACTTTGTACGGGGTGAAGGTTTTTGTTGGAGTCAATTTCTGCTTTTATTCCATTATGGTCACAAAATATACAAGATATAATTTCTATTCTTTTACTATTTTGAGATTTGATTTGTGCCCTAAGGTACTATCAGTTTCGAAGGATGATCCATGAGCTGATTATGAGAACATATACTCAGTATTATTGGGCTAGAATGTTCTGTATATGTCTGTTGAGCCCATTTGTTGTAATGTTTGCTTGTCAGTAGATTTGATTTCTCCATCAAATATGAAACTTAGTTTAGCAAGATACATAATCCTGGCCTAAAGTCAGGTGACCATTCTCCTCTGGCTTGCAAAGTTTCTGCTGATCCCCAGATGTTTTTCCTCTCATAGGTAAGACTTTGCTTATATGCCTGGCTTCGTGAAGATTTTTTTCTGATTTTTGACTTGGCCAAGTTAATTATAATGTGTCTAGGAGATATTTTGAATTGAGTTATCTTGGTATTAAGTTATCCTGATAGTTCTGTGACTATCTGGTATCTCTGTTTCTGGGTCTCTCACAATGCCTGAAAAATTCTCCACCATGATGTCTTAAAGCAGAGCTTCCATGTTTTTAGGACTCCATTCTTCTCGTTCAGGTACCCATATTTTTCGTATGTTTGTGTGCTTTTTTCTGGTCTCATATCTTTCTAAGAGATTTCCCCCTTTTTTCTGTCTTCTTTTCTGCCACTTTCATTATGTTAGTTCAAAAGTTTTGTCTTTGCGATCTGAGATTCTTTCTTTTCCATGTTCTCTGGCATTCTGCTGGGTATTGCAACATCTTGAATGCATCTTTCAATTCCTTAAGCACTGCTTATCTTTTTAAATTATATACAGAGCCTTGGTGACTTTCTCTTTAATTTCATTGATTACTTGAGACAGTTTTTAGGCTTCTTTTTCTATCTTCCCTTCAATTCCATTCATCTTATTTGACATCCATGTTCTGAATTTTACTTCTGTCATTTTGACTATTTCTGTATGAATGATATTTTTAGCTGTATCTCAGTCTTAGGGGAGTTGAACTTCAGTGATTTCTCATATTTGCAGGGTTCTTCTGATCCCTCCCATGTGTTTTTGCAATTTATTTATACATATATATATATATTTAAAATATTTAAGCTAGAATTTTAGTGTGTCCCTACTTTTTTTTTTTAAGAGATATTCTTCTTTTCCTTTCCCCTACCTCCCTCACTCCTTTCCTCTCTCTTGTCTCCCCTTTCCCCACCCCCCACTACATTCAGGTCATCAACTGTCCTCATATGAGAATTGAGTACATAGGATTCTTCTCCATTCTTGTGATGCTTTACTAAAAATGATGTGTTCTACTTACATTCAGGTTAATACAAAGGATGTAAAGTCTCCATCTTTTTTAATGGCTGAATAGTATTCCATGGTATACATATGCCACATCTTGTTAATTCGTTCCTGGGTTGGTGGGCATTTAGGCTGTTTCCACATTTTGGTGATTATAAATTGAGCTGCAATAAATAGTCTAGTGCAAGTGTCCTTATGGTGAAAGGATTTTTTTTCCTTCTGCGTAGATGCCCAGTAATAGGATTGTAGGATCAAATGGGAAGTGTAGCTTGAGTTCTTTGAGGGTTCTCCATATTTCCTTCCAAAAAAGTTGTATTAGTTTTCAGTCCCACCAGCAATGTAAAAGTATTCCCTTTTCTCCACTTCTATACCAGCATCTGCTGTTTTTGAGATTTTTGTGATGTGGGCCATTCTTGCTGGCATTAAATGATATCTCAGGGTGGTTTTGCTTTGCATTTCTCTAATAATTAGGGATGATGAGCATATTTTCATATGTTTGTTAGCCATTCATCTGTCTTCTTTAGAGAAGGTACTATTCATGTCTCTTGTCCATTGATATATGGAATTGTTGGCTCTTTCTTTGTTTATTAATTTGATTTCTCTGTAGAGCCTAGTTATCTAGCTTTTGTCTGATTTATAATATACAAATATCTTTTCCAATTCTGATGGTTGTCTATTTGTTTTGGTTGTTGTCTCCTTAACTGCACAGAAACTATTCAGTTTAATTAAGTCCCATTTGAATGACTGAGTTACTTTGAAGGGGTTGTCTTTAAGCTCTGAGAATTATTTATTTGCCATTTCAATATTTTCATTTTGGTTAGTATGTATTGATGGAAATCTGGTGTTCCCCTTTAGAAGTTTCCTTTTACTCTGATTTTTCATACTTCTGGAGTTATTTTGCTGATTTCTTCTCATGTGGGTAAGCTCTTGCTTCTTATGTTTGTTTGTTTTTTGTATAAATGAGGGCTTTTTTCATCCTTCATCTCTTATATGGGTGTGTTTGTATCGTATTTTAGGTTAGAACCTTTGCCTTTGCTCATAGGTACTTTGATAAGGTCTTGGTAACAGAATTCTTAATGTGGTAGTTTTCTTAGTTGCCTCTGGTTTGTTGGCTGTATCAGTGGAGGGCTATGTATTTGGGTCTTTTCTCTGTCATTGATAAGGGAGGATGGATTTCTTTGAGATTCTTTCTCTTTCTCCAGCCCTGTGGTCTTCTTAATACTATGAATTTTATTGGTGTATTCACTTTAATATCAGAGACAGTAGGTTGGAATTGTGGGGGAGAATCTGCCATACTTTGTGTGATTGAATAAGTAAATGTTGTAAAAGGCTATTCAAATTGATCTCTTTGTCAGTAATTGGTGCTTGCTGGAAGAAATGAGGTGCAGTGTTGTTCTGGGGGTCTGTGGCTGGCTTTAGCCCTTCAGCATTATCACTGGAATGTCAGTTATGGACAGGTCCTGCAACTTCTAGATGAGTCCTTATGCTCCACCTCAGTATTGGCAGTTTTGGAATTTAGGCTGAATAAACCTGGGATCAGGTGAGCTTGCCCTCAGGCTCCACCTATCTGGTAAGGTAGCTGTCTTAGCAGGAGTCAAAGATCCACTTCCTACCTTCTGAGGAAAGATGTCATGGTGGGATGTGGTCCTACTCATCTAGGAAGTCTGTCTGTGGTCTCAGGACCATAGGAGATTCCTAGTCTTTCTATCAGGAGTGGGTTTCATTCTTTACTTCCCTCCCCTCCACCACAATCTCTTTTAGGGGCCTGACAACAGGCAGCAACTCAAAGATGCTGATGTACCCCACTGTAAAGCTGTGGGCTAGGAGCTTCCCTGTCCAGGATCCTGCCCTTGACTGAGAGTGTAGCCTTCCTATGAGGGAGAGGTATGCTCTGTGACTGTGCTATAGTTGGGACCCATACTCCACTCTCGTTTAATTCTGTCCATGTATTCTCTCTCACCTCTCAAGATTAATTTGTAAATAGCCCTCCATGCCCCCAAGCAACACAATTCAGTCCTGTGGGTGTAACATCTGGCATTCAGGCCTGTTAGCAGGTCCCCAAGGTTCAGTATATATGAGTTCCTTTCTCTATATATCCATGCCAGCCTTTGTTTTGTGACTTTAATATGAGCCACTCTCATGAAAGCTAGGTGATATCTCAATGTGGCTTTGATTTGCATTTCTCTAATATAATCAGAGATGTTGATTATTTTTCATGTGTTTCTTGGCCATTAGACTATCTTCCTTTGAAAAGTCTCTGTTCATGCCTTTTATCCACTTTGTAATGGAGTTGATTTTCTTTTTTTTTGTACTGATTTTCTGTTCTTTGCAGAGTCTGGATATCGGCCCTTTATCAAATGTATAACATGCAAATATTTTCTCCCATTCTGTGGGCTACTAACTCTATTGTGTCCTTGGTGGTCCAAAAACTTTTTAATTTTATCATGTCCCACTTGTTTATTATTTTTGTTGTTGCTGCAATTGATTTTGAGGTCTTCATAAATTCTTTTCCATGAACATATGTTTTTCCATCTGTTTATATCCTCTGCAATTTTGTTCTTAAGTAGTTCACAGTTTTCTGTATCAAAGTCTTTAACTTCCTTAGTTAAATGTATTTCTACGTATTTTATTTTCTTTGTTGCTACTGAGAAAGGTGTCATATGTTTTATATGATTCTCAGCTTGTCTGTTGTTGGTGTATATGAAAGTTACTGCTTTGTGTACTTCTTTTTTGTGTGTGTGCAGTTTTTGACGAGGGCTGGGTTTGAACCTGCCACCTCCGGCATATGGGACTGGCGCCTCACTCCTTTGATCCACGGGCACTGCCCTGTGTACTTTTATTTTGTAGTCTGAGACTTTACTTATCAATTTCTGGAATCTCTTGTTTGAATTTTTTATGATTTCTAGATATAAGCTCATGTTGTCAGCAAAAAGCAATAATTTGACTTCTTCTTTCTCCATTTCAGTACCTTGATTTCCTTCTCTTGCCTGATTTCTGTGGCTAGAACTTCCAACACTATGTTGAACATAAGTGGAGATAAAGGGCAATGTTTTCTCGATCCACTTCTAGGCAGGAATGTTTTCAATTTTCCCTGTTTAATATGGTGTTAGCGGTGCATTTGTTATATATGCAGGCCTACCATATTAATAGTATATGTGGTGCATGTTTGGTCTGTGATAATTAGGTGCACTTTAGGAGGTGGTCAGTGTAGGGAGGTAGTAAACTACAGAGGTTGTACTGTATTTATATGTATATAATGTTGACATATGTATATAAAAAAACAAGTAAATACTAAGATATATTCATTTTCCAGGAGAAAAATATGATTAGAGTCAATGAGGAAGGGAAAGAGAAATGGACAGAATTCTTATCTTAAGCCGTCTTCAAATGAGGAGAAAAATTGAAAAGCTTTCCTCAATCAAAACCTTGATCCATTTTATAGATTTGCATGTAGTGCCAGAGCTGTAGATCAAAGGTATTTTATTTGCAAATTCATAGCCTTTCATGAGGTAAGAGGTAATAGTATGCATAATAAATTACATACTATCAGTTGTACAAAATGATTTTTACAAGGAAACAAGGGTTTTTTTTTTTAATCTCTCATATGATGCTTCCATTCAGTGTATATTCTGCATAAATTCTGTGCCTCATCTCCTCTGCCTTAAACTTTTCCATGATACTGACAATATTTCATTCGTGTTTTATTCCTTATTGTAACATGATATCTAACATCTGGCACAAAGTAAGTACTTGGTAAACATTTCTTGACTAAGTGAACTCTAGGAAGTGGATAGTTAAAAAATAACTGTTTAATTTGGAACAAAACACAAGTCCTTGAGGTTTTTACCTGGATTTTGTATACATTTCAACACGATTCAAAAAGGTGAAAATTTGCCGTCATTAATTATAAAAGTTTATGTTGGTAACCACTTAGTTCCTATGACTGCATTTCTGAGAAATTATAAACAGGACCTTCAAGGATATAGGAACAGGAAGAAATTGGTTGTTACAGAACTCATGAATGCTAATAACTCATTTACTTATAATGCTTATAATTAATTAGTTTAAATTCATCTACTGCAGTCTTAAAAAGAATAGGATATTTAGAGGTCAACATTGCTCTGAGCTTGTATTTAAAACTCTAATTTAACAAAAATACATTGACGATATCAATTAAAACATTTAAAATTATTATCTAACTTAATTAGGACTAAAATAGTAAATTATACATTTATTTGCTTTCTCTTAATTGTTGTGTTCTATACTATGCCATTAAGTAAATAGAAACCCTAATTTCCAAAGTTTTGGATCACAAGGGGATATTACCATCATTTATGAAATATAGTGAAGAAAAATGAATTATGTACACATTAAAATAATTTCTTCTGAATTGTGTGGCAATGAATTTTCATTTTCTTTCCCCTTCACTGAAAATGCCAGTTGATATTCACCAAATCATGTTTAAAACTAAATATATGAATTTAAATAGAAAATTTATTTATCAATAGCAGTTATAACATTGAAACATAAATCTCAACAAAACAAAGCAACCCACCTACACATAAAGGGAGCATAGAAGAAGTAGCATTTATTGTTATAATTTTTAATTATGAGTATGTTAACAGATATGTTACTACTATTAAAACAGTGAATTTGTAATTGTGAAAATTGTAAATATTTCAAGAAACTTGTTGCTGTTGAGTCGTGGCAGATTCATTCAAACTACACTCACGTAATACTATTTCAGGAAATGTTGATAGCAGTGTTACATAAAATAATTTATTAAATAAGTTCAGAAAATTATTTATGCTTGTTCTGTAGCTGTTTTCCTATTCTCAGTAGGTTTTTCTGTAGTCTTACGTGGATGTAGAAAGGCATATCTACCCACTTAATTATATTTTTTTCTATGAAAACAGCTTACTTATCCAAACACCAACAAATAGCTCATTTACATATTATGCATAAATCAATAATATATAAGGAATTGTAAATGCCAAGTGTGAAAGACTGTATTTTCTATAGTTGACTACAATAGTATTACCCATTCTACATGTTCTTCATATAGATGGTATTTTAAGTATAGCAGAAGTGATGTATTGTGACTTCTAAGACTAGGTTGTATAAAGTGATTCAGTGTATGCTTGGTTCTTCTGGATACCTGTTTGGATCTACAAGCTACTATGTAAGTGGCCCTACTATCTTGAGGCCACTATGAAGCATTATGAAGAAGGCCAAACTACATTATATGGAAGGTTCACATGGAGATGCCTTGAAACTATATGCAGGGAAAAATAATTCCTGCATCCTGCTGCATTAGCCAGTGCCTCTGCAATTCCAGCTCTAATTACCACATGATTACAATTACATTTGATACTCTGAGTCACTGCTCAGCTGAGTTCTTGCTGAAATTCCTGATTCACCGAAATTATGATAGATAGGAAAATGAGTGTGGTTGTTTAGAGGTGATTTGTTATTCAACAAGGATAACTGAAATATTGAGTAACATACTCATAATAATCTTTAGTAATAATGATAACATGTTTGTCATCTTAGTAACCCAGATATATCCTCTTTGACGTTCAGCTTTTGCACTGTGAAGATAATTTTTTGAATTTAAAAAGGAATAAGAGAAGCAGATAAAATATATTACAAGTTCCAAATCTCAGGTCTGATATTTGTGGTACACAAATGTCATGCTTACTGTGCAATTTATTTCTAAGGACATAATTTAAGGTTACTAAGCCATTAGAACACATTGTTTTACTATTCTTGAATTATTTAAATAAATAATGTATTAAAATTTTTGAAACCTTTTCTTTTTTTAACCGTTTGTAGCCTACAAAAACATTACTGCAATTCCGCAATTCAAAAAGAGTTGAGTATTTGAGCATTCTCAGGCGTGGCTCTAAACTTGAGAAATCCCCATGAACACTCAAAAAATCAGAAATATCCTTGTGAATAATGATTCAAAGTCTTCTTACTGGATGATTTTCTCTTACATAGGGAAAATTGAGGACATACTGCAAGTGGATTTCCCAAAGATAGGAGTCAATGAGATTCCTTAAGTTATGAAGAGTCATTAAATTGGTCTGATTGCCAATTTTTTTCCTGAGAAGTAAAGGGGAGACATCATAGTCTTAGGTTAGAAAATCTTGAAAAAGCTATTTGAAAGTGGATGCTAATCATGGGCATTTGGATGAAGGGACAATATTTCTGGGGAAATATTTTAATATCTATAAATCATTCCCTGTCTGTCTAGCAGTATGGAACATCAACCATTTTATCCCAATGAAGACTTGAATTTTCTCCAAATAAAGATGTGCAATATCTTAATATTAAGAACTTAATTTCCCCTTTACCGTTTAAGCATTGCATGATTAAAAATATTTAAATTTAAACTCATTTAATACTACTTTCCCAGAAGTAAAACCATATACCTACAACCAACTGACCTTAAAAAAAGTAGATAATACCATACAGTAGGAAAATAAACCCCTATTCAATAAATGGTTCTGGGAAAATTGGATATCCACATTCAGAAGAATAAAACTATATCTCTGTCCTTCACAACATAAAAAGTTATTCAACATGAACTAAAGAGTTAAATTAAGTTAAATTAATTTAAATTAAAAACATAAGAAATCCAGAAGCAACCTAGAGAAAACTACTCTTGACATGGGCATGGGCAAAGAATTTATGACTTAAGACTCAAAAAGCAAATACAACAAAAACAAAAATAAATAAATGGGACTTAATTAAACTAAAAGGTTTCTGCACAACAAAATAAATAATCAACAGCATGAAAAAGACAACCTACAAAATGGGGGAAAATATTTCTAAACTATCCATCTGACACAGAACAAATATCCAGAGTCCATGAGAAAGTCAAAAAAATCATCAATTGACATGAACAAGCATTTTTCTGCAGAAGACATATAAATGGCCAAGAAACATATGAAAAAATGTTCAATATCACTAATAATCAGGGAAACACAAATGAAGACCACAGTGAGATACCATCTTACCTCTATCAAATGGTCATTATTAATAATTTTTAAAAAACCAAGCAAACAAGAAACAAAAACAAACCTGGCACAGTGGCTTTTGTCAGTAATCCTACCATTCTGTGAGGCTCATGTGGGAGGATTTCTTGAGCTTAGGAGTTTGAGACCAACCTGAACAACAGGAAGATCCCCATCACCACTAAAAGTAGAAAAAAATATTATCCAGGTGTTGTGGCAGATGCTTATAATTCTAGCTGAGATGAGAGGATCACTTTAATCCAGGAGTTTGACATTGCTGTGAGCTAGACTGATACTATGGAACTCTAGCCTGGGCAACAGAGTGAGACTCTGCCTCAAAAAAACAATCAACAAAAAGTCAAAAGCAGTATATATTGATGTGGATCTAATGAAAAGGGAACATTTATACACTATTTGTGTGAATGAATGTAAATTCGTCCAACCTTTATGAAAAGCAGTATAGAAATTCCTCAAAGAACTTAAAAGTAATTCTAATCATTTGATCCAGCAATCCCATTACTGTCTACCTGCCCAAAGGAAAAGAAAACATTTTATCAAAAAAACACCTGAACTCATATGTTTGTTGCAGCACAATTTATAATTGTAAAGATAAGGAGTCAACCTAAGTGCTCATCAGCTGAAGAATGCATAAAGAAAATTTGGGCTGAGTGTGTGGATGGAATATTACTCAACCATAGGAAGGAATAAAATATATCTTTTGCAACACCTGGGATAAAGCTGAAGGCCATTATTTTAAGTGAAGTATCTCAGGAATGGTAAAACAATAAATCATGTTCTCCCCTATACAGAGTGTCATAGTGGACATTGGAAATTGTGAAGGGGGAGGATGGGATGGAAATGAGGTATGAAAAATTACTTGTTAGATACAATGTACACTGTTTAGGTTACTGTGTGAAACTCAGACTGAAAGCCTAACTTCACCATTATATAATTCATTCATGTAACAAAAAGTATTTGTGCCATCCAATTTTATTAAGATAAATATTTTTATTTTATTTATTTATTTGTTTGCAATTTTTGGCCTGGGCTGGGTTTGAACCTGTCACCTACGGAGCTGGCACCTACTCCTTTGAGCCACAGGCACTACCCAAGATAAGTATTTTTAAATAACTCATAAAGAATACTATTTACTATTTGTTTACTATTATTTGTTTTATTTTGCTTTGAAAATTTTTTTTAGTATAAGTCTAATTAGTCTATTTGTTGTTGTTGTTGTTGTTGCTTGTGGCTTTGTGGACTTATCAAGAATTCCTTACCTAGAATAATGTCCAGAAGCATTTTTCCTAAGTTTTTCTCTAGTATCTAGTATTTTTATATATGCAGGCTTAAATTTAACTATTTGATCCATATTGAGTTGATGTTTGCAGTGATAGTGATCCAGTTTTATAGTTCTGCATGTGGAAATCCAATTTTTCCCCAAACCATTTATTGAAAAGGTATGATTTCCCAAGTGAATGTTCTTGTCACCTGTATCAGAGATGAGATGGCTGTAAATATGTGGCTTTATTTCTGGGTTCTGTATTCTGTTCAATTGATCTATGTGTTCATTTTTATACCGGTACCATGCTGATTTGATTATTATAACCTTGTATAATTTGAAGAAAAGTAATGTGATGTATGTGGTGTCTTCAGATTTGTTATTTTGTTTAGGATTGCTTGGGGTTCTTTTATAGTTGCATCCAAATTTTAGGATTGATTTTCTACTTCTATGAAAAATTATGTTGGTATCCAATTAAAAAGTGGACAAAACACTTATTAAAATGATAATGTGGGTTTTATCCCTTGTTCTTTTGACATGATGTATCAGATCAATTTATTTGTATATATTGAACCACTCTTACATCCCTGGGATTAATAACCACTTGACTATAATGAAAAAAATTTTGAAAGTATATTGAATTATGTCTGCTGGGTTTTGTTGAGGGTTTTTACATGAATGTATTCAGAGGTATTGTCCTATAATTTTCTAGCTTTGTTTTATTTTTGTCTGGTTTTGGTATTAGTGTGACACAGGCATCATAGACTTGAGTACAGGAGTATTCCTTACACCTTGACTTTTTTCTATTTTTTGAAAAGTTTAAATAGGATTGGTATTAGTTTTTTAAATTTTTTATAGTATTTTTTTGTTATTGTTCAGGATTCATTGAGGGTACAAAGAACCAGGTTACATTGATTGCATTTGTTAGGTAAAGTCCCTCTTATAATTGTGTCCCACCCACAAAAGGTGTGTCACACACTGTCACTCACCCCTACTCCTTCTCTCCTTTCCTCTCTCTGCTCTCCCCTCCCCCCTCCCTTCTTCCCTGTCTCTGCTTTCCTCTACCCCCACCCCCCACCATGTAATAGGTCATCAACTGTCCTCAAATGAGAATTGAGTACATATGATTCTTGCTTCTCCATTCTTCTGATGCTATACTAAGAATAATGTGTTCCACTTTTATCCAGGTTAATGAAAAGGATGTAAAGTCTCCATCTTTTTTAATGGCTGAATAGTAATCCACAGTATATATATGCCACAAGTTGTTAATCCATTCCTGGGTTGGTGGGCACTTAGGCTGTTTCCACATTTTGGCGATTGTAAATTGAGCTGCAATAAGCAGTCTAGTGCAAGTGACCTTATGGTAAAAGGATTTTTTTCCTTCTGGGTAGATGCCTAGTAATGAGATTGCAGGATGAAGTTTGAATTCTTTGAGGGTTCTCCATACTTGCCTCCAAAATGGTTGTGTTAGTTTGCAGTCCCACCAGCAGTGTAAAAGTGTTCCCTTCCTTCCACATCCACTCCAACATCTGCAGTTTTGAGATTTTGTGTTGTGGGTCATTCTTGCAGGAGTTAGATGATCTCTCAGGATGGTTTTGATTTGTATTTCTCTAATAATTAGGGACGATGAACATCTTCTCATGTTTGTTAGACATTCATCTGTCTTCTTTAGAGAAGGTTGTATTCAGCTCTCTTGCTCATTGACATATGGGATTGTTGACATTTTTCATGTGGATTAAGTTGAACTCGCTATAGACCATAGTTGTCAAGTTTTGGTCTGATTCAAACTATGCAAATATTCTTTCCCACTGTGTAGGTTGTCTATTTGCTTTGGTTGTTTAATTTGTGTAATGTTAAGCTTTTCAGTTTAATTAGGTCCCATTTGTTTATTTCTGTTGTTGTTGTTGTTGTTGCAAATGCCATGGAACTCTTCTTAATAAAGTCTTTCCCCAGGTTGATATTTTCAAGTGTTTTTCCTATGCTTTCTTTGAGGATTTTAAGTGTTTCATGCCTTAAATTTTGCTCTTTTATCCATCTTGAATCATTTTTTTGTGAGTGGAGAAAGGTGCAGATCCAGTTTCAGTCTTTTACGTGTGGATATACAGTTCTCCCAGCACCATTTATGGAATAGGGATTCTTTGCTGCAGTGTATGTCCTTGTTTGGTTTATCAAAGATTAGGTGCCTATAAGATGTTAGTTTCATTTTGTGGTTTTCTATTCAATTCCAAATGTCTATGTCTCTATAGTTATGCCAATACTATGCTGTTTTAACCACTATGGCCTTGTAGTACAGCCCAAGGTCTGGTATGCTGATACCTCCAGCTTTGTTTTTATTACTAAGAACTGCCTTAGGTGTATGGGGTTCTGCTTCCATACAAAATGAATTATTTTTTCCAAGTCTGGTCTTGGTATGATTTTGGTATTTTAATAGGGATGTCATTGAATCTGTAGATTGTTTTGGGAAGTATAGATATTTTAACAATGCTGATTCTTCAGAGCCATGAGCATGGTATGTTCTTCCATTGTTAATATATTCTTGTATTTCATTTCTTAGGGTTTCCTAATTTTCTTTACAGAGGTCCTTCACCTCTTTTTGTTAAGTATATTCCTAGGTATTTTATTTTCTTTGAAGCTATGGTGAAGGGGGTTGTGTCCTTAATTAGCCCCTCATCTTGGCTGTCATTGGCATATAAAACGCTACTGATTTTTGGACATTGATTTTATATCCTGAGACATTACTGTAGTTTTTGATGACTTCCAGGACTCTTGTGGTTGAGTCTTTGGGGTTCTCTAAGTATAAGATCATATCATCAGCAAAGAGGGAGAGTTTGATCTCCTGTGCTCCCACTTAGATGCCGTCTATTTCCTTCTCTTGCCTGATTATATTGGCTAAAACTTCCAGCACTGTGTTGAATAGTAGTGGCAATAGAGGACAACCTTGTCTGGTTCCAGTTCTAAGTGGAAAAGCTTTAAGTTTTATTCCATTCAGAAAAGTATTAGCTGTGGGTTTATCATAGATAGCTTCAATCAGTTTAAGAAATGTGCCATCTATGTCTGTCCTCTTCAGTTTTCTCATTAGAAAAGGATGCTAGACTTTATCAAATGCTTTTAGTGCATCTATTGAGAGGATCATAAGGTCTTTGTTTTTGTTTCTGTTGATATAGGGAATAATGTTTATGGACCTATGCATGTTAAACCAGCCTTGTGTCCCTGGGATGAAACCTACTTGATCATGATGTATGACTTTTTTGATGATAAGATGTAATCTACTAGCTAGGATTTTGTTGAGAATTTTTATACCTATATTCATTAGTGACATTGGCCTGAAGTTCTCCTGTTTAGTTGGGTCTTTTCCAAGTTTTGGTATCAGGGTGATGTTTGCTTTGTAGAACATGTTGGGAAAGATTTCTTCCTTCTCAAGTTTTTAGAATAATTTCTGCAGTATGAGAATAAGCTCTTCTTTGAAGGATTGATAGAATTCTGGTGTGAAGCCATCCAGAGCAGGGCAATTTTCTTTTGAAATTTTTTTTTATTGTTTCTATGATCTCAGTGCTTGAAATTGGTCTGTTCAGGAGATCTATTTCTTCCTGGCTAAGCCTAGGGATAGGGTATGATTCCAAATATAGATACATATCCTTCACATTATCAAATTTCTGGGCATAGAGTGTCTTACAGTATTCAGAGATAATCTCTTGTAGCTCTGTGGCATCTGTTGTTATTTCCCCTTTATCATTTCTGATTGAGATTACTAGATATTTTACTTTTCTATTTCTAGTTAGTCTGGCCAAAGTTTTATCTATTTTATTTATTTTTTCAAAAAAACAGCTCCTTCTTTCATTAATTTTCTGAATGATTCTTTTGTTTTCAATTTCATTGATCTCTGATTTAATTTTGGATATTTCTTTTCTTCTGCTGGAGTTAGGCTTAGATGGTTCTTCTTTTTCAATTCCATATCATGGTTTATGAGTTTGTTGATGCACTCTCTTTCTGTTTTTTTGGATGTAGGCATCTAAAGCAAAAAATTTTCCTCTCAGAACTGGTTTTACAGTATCCCACAGGTTTTGGTAGCTTGTGTCTTCATTGTTATTATGTTTAAGAAAGTTAATGATTTCCTCTTTTATTTCTTCTTGCACTCACTGTCATTCAGCATAAATTTGTTTAATTTACATGCCTTTGTGTGGGGTTGAACATTTTTGTTGGCATTGAGTTGGAATGCTGTAAGGTCTGAGAAGATACAAGGTAAAATTTCAATTCTTCAGATTCTGTAGAGGTTTGTTTAGTATCCTAGAATATGGTCAATTTTGGAGAATGTTTCATGGGCTAATGAGAAGAATGCATATTCTTTAGCTTTGTGATGGAGTGTTCTATATATGTCTATCAAGCACAGTTGTTCTAGAGTCTTATTTAAGTCCCTTATATCTTTGTTTAATTTCTGTTTAGAGGATCTAACCAGCTCTGTAAGAGGAGTCCCTTATTATTATGGTGTTATAGGATGTTATATTACTCAGACTAATTAAGGTCTGTTTCAAGAATCTGGGAGTATTAAATTTGAGTGCATAAATATTTAGAATTGAAATGCCTTCTTTTTTATTTTTTTTATTAAATCATAGTAGTGTGCATTATACTATCATGGGGTACAGTGTATTGTTTCTGTATACAATTTGAAATACTTTCATCCAACTGGTTAACATAGCCTTCATGTCTTTTTCTTAGTTATTGTGTTAAGACATTTATATTCTACATTTAGAGAGATTCACATGTACCCTTAT
>NW_003852505.1:587431-598197 GCF_000181295.1 Otolemur garnettii | reverse complement strand
CTATTTGCTTTACTTACTGCACTTTTGGCTGTGCAGAAGCTTTTTAATTTGATGAGGTCTCAGTAGTGTATTTTTGATGTTGCTTCAATTGCCTGGGGGTTCCTCTTCATACAATTTTCACCCGGCTGATTTTTTCAAGTTTTTTCCCTATATTTTCTTCTAGTATTTTTATAGTTTCATGTCTTAAGTTTAAATCTTTAATCCAACGAGAGTCAATCTTAGTTAGTGGTGAAAGGTGTGGATCCATTTTCAGTCTTCTTCAGGTCACTAGCCAGTTCGCCTAGCACCATTCGTTAAATAGGGAATCTTTTCCGCACTCAATGTTTTTAATTGGCTTCTCAAAGATCAGATAATAGTAAGTAGCTGGGTTCATCTCTTGGTTCTCTATTCTGATCCATACATCTACCTCTCTGTGTTTGTGCCAATACCATGCTGTTTTGATCACTATGGATTTACAGTATAGTCTGATGTCTGGTAGTGTGATTCCTCCTGCTTTGTTTTCAAATTTCTAGGTATACGGTTTCTTGTAGAGCTCAGGGATAATCTCTTGTATCTCTGTGGCATCTGTTGCTATTTCCCCTTTATTGTTTCTGATTGAAGTTATTAGAGATTTTACTTTTCTGTTTCTAATTAATTTGGCCAAAGTCTTATCAATTGAATTTATTTTAAAAAAACTTTTTATTTCATTAATATTCTCAATGATCCTTTTTGTCCGATTTCATTAATCTTTGATTTAAGTTTGGTCATTTCTTTTCTTCTTCTGGTTTAAGATTAGCTGTTCCTTTTTTTCTCACTTTCATAAGATGGTTCATTAGTTTATTGATGTGCTGTTTTTCAGTTTTTCAAATGTAAGTATCTAATGAGATAAGTGTCTCTCTTAAGACTGCTTTTGCTGTTACCGAGAGGTTTTGTTAACTTGTAAATTCATTGTTGTTATGTTTGAGGAATTTAGCAATTTCTTCTTTTATCTGTTCCTGAACCTATCATTCAGCCTAAGGTTGTTAATGTCTCTGTCTTTGTGTGGGGAATGAAACTTTTTGATGGAGTTGAGTTCTACCTATATAGCCTTATAGTCTGAGAAGGAACAAGGTATAATTTCTATTCTTTAAATTTTTCTGAGGTTTGATTTGTATCCTAGGATGTCATCTATTATGGAGTGTGTTCCATGGGCTGATGAGAAAAATTTATATTCTTTAGTTTTGAGATGGTGTGTTCTGTATATATCAATCTATCCCATTTGTTCTAAGGTCACATTTAAGTTCTTTATATCTTTGTTTAGTTTCTCTAGAGGATCTGTTCAGTTCTGTCAGGGGGGTGTTAAAGTCTCTAGATACTATGGTGTTAAGTAATGTCATATTGCTCAGACCAATCAAGGTCTGTTTTATAAATCAGGAAGCATTTAAGTTGGGTGCATAAATATTTAAAATTGAAATATCTTCATGTTGTATTGTTCTCTTGACCAATATGTACTATCCATAGTTGTCTTTCTTCACTTTACTTGTTTTAAATCCACTTGTATCTGAAAATAAGTGTGCATGCCCTCCTTTCTTCCGACTTCCATTTGCTTGAAATACTATTTTCCATCCCTTAACTCTGAATCTTGATTTGTTCTTCAAGGCTAGGTATATTTTCTGGAGGTAACATATGGGTGGCTTGTGCTTTTTTATCCAATGAGGTAGCCTTTTCCCCTTCAGTGGGCAATTTAGTCCATTGACATTTATTGAGAAGATTATAAATATGTTGGATTTCTATTCATCTTATTTTGTGGAAGTCCATGGTGTAGTTTTATCCTTTGTGACATTGTGGAAGCTAATATTGGACATTTAGCTCCTGCGTGTTTCCTTTGCTGGTGGTCCATTGTCATGTTCAGTGTTGAGAATAGGTCTAAGTACTTCCTGTAGAACAGGTCTTGTTATGGCTTATTTCCTCAGTGTTTGTATATCCACAAAAATTGGATTTCTCCATCAATTTTGTCGCTTAGTACAGGATACAGAATTGGGGGCTAAAAATTGTTTTATGTAAGAATGTTGACAGGGGATGACCATGCTCTTCTGACTTGGATGGTTTCAGTTGAAAACTGTGCTATCATCCTAATGGCTCTACCCCTGTAGGTCAGTTGGTGCTTACTGAGGGCCACTTGAAGAATTTTCTCTTGCATCTTAACTTTGGACATTTTATTACCTTGTCTTGGAGAAGCTCTGTTTGAGTTGCATTGACTCAGGGTTCAATATCCATCTAAAAGAAGGCTATTGGCATCTTCAGTACAAATTGGGAAATTTTCATTTATGATGGTGTCCAGTAGGACTTCCATTCCTTTTGGAAAATCTTTTTCTTCTTCAGGAATCCCTATTATTCATATATTTGAATGTTTCATGAAGTCTCACAAACCTTTAAGTGACTATTCTGCTCTCTCTCTCTCTCTCTCTTCTTTTCTGCTTCTTCTTAACTACTGAGGTTAACTCAAAAACTTTACCCTTTAGCTCTGAGGTTCTTTCTTCTCCATGATCTAATCTTTTTTAGTTAGATTATACTGCATCATGTTCCCTGATCATTTCCTTCATTTTGTTAAGCTCCACTATATCCCTTCTGTGTTCTACTTACCTCTCATCTGTCTTTTGGTTCTCTCTTTCCATTTTCTCATCCATTTACTTTCTTTTATTTATCATCCATATTTTAAACTCCCTTTCTGTCTAATCCATTAATTTATTTTAGTTGGAGTCTTTTGTAATAGCTGTCTAATGGTCCTTTAGAGGAGTTGCTTTGTTTTGTTTTTTCAGGGTGCCCAAATTATTCTGTTGGTTCCTCCTCATGTGTGCTTTCTTCTTGTCCAACTGCTTGTCCTCCTTCTTTCTTCTCACTTCATCCTTTGCTTCAAATTACCTTGTCTCAGAGTTTAGGTATTGAAGAGACCTCTTGGTGTAAGGACGAAAGGATGAGAAGAGTAAAAAGTAGGGTGAAACAAGAGGAAAAGAAAGAAGGAAGAAAGAAGGAGGAAAGAGAAAAAGAAAAGTATAAGACAAAAGGAAAGAGTATGAAAGAAAATAATCAAAGAACAGGAGAGAAAGAGGACAAAGAGGCATAATGAGAGTGCTAAAAGAATTGATATTTATTGGCCCACTGCTAAGGCTATGCTTGTAATTCAATGATTTTGAGGGTCTGGGTTAGGTGGTTTCCTTGAGATCATGAGCTCCTTACCAGCCTGAGAAAAGCCAGGTTGTTCCACTGGCAAAAGTAAGAAAAGAAAGAAAAAAACATAAGAAAAAAAAAAAAGGAAAAAATAGATAAAAATGGAATAGCAGGTCAATTTTTAGATCCTTAAGGGATCTCCAAACTTCTTTCCAAAAGGAACATATTAGTTTGCATTCCCACCAGCAGTGCAGAAGTGTCCCGTTTTCTCCACATCCATGCCAACATCTATGGTTTGGGGATGTTGTAAGTATTTCAAATTGTATATAAAACCAGCACATTATACCCCATAAATGCCTTAA
The DNA here is from genome assembly GCF_000181295.1 of Otolemur garnettii. Taxonomy (NCBI): domain Eukaryota; kingdom Metazoa; phylum Chordata; class Mammalia; order Primates; family Galagidae; genus Otolemur; species Otolemur garnettii. The sequence continues at coordinate 594,709 of NW_003852505.1, read as the reverse complement.
TGTACACATCTATTATTTAATAAAAAAGTATTCAAATAAAAAAATGAAAAAGAAATAGAAAAATTCTTCAGTGTGAATTTGCCAATACTTCCTTTTTAGAGCCAAAGTTAGAAGGGCTCCATAGACCATAATCTCTTGGCATCCTTCAGCCATACTACTGCCATGACCTTACCACCAGACCACAGCCATGCCACCCCAGCTCTCAACAAAAAAGAAAAAAAGAGAAAAGAATAGTGATAAAACAAGAATAAGCAAAGAAGATTAAAAAATAGTTATATCAAATGAGGAGAGAGAGGTAAGTAAAAAAAAAGAGAAAAAAAAAAAAGAATAAAGACCAAGAAAAGGGGGAAGGGGATATCTTAGTTGTTACACAAGAAATTTATGTGGGAAGGATGAGAATAGGAGAAGAGACTCTATCAAATCAGAAAATGGAGAGGAGTGAAATAGAGTAAATGAGTCTAAAATACTATAAAAAATTACAAGATCCTTTCCTCTTGATGCAAATAAAAATGGAAGTTAAGAATAGAACCAACCAATTTAGCAAAAAAACAAAACACAACACAACAAAACCAAAAATGCTCAGATATCCAAAAACAGCCATAACCTTGACTAAGTAAAGATTTAAAAAATGCTAACAAGCAATTATGTTTATATCAGAATATATATATATATATATATATGTATGAAGGGTCTGACTTTAGTAGGAATATATATATGTTGCAATGTATTGCTGGGACACTATTTGGTGCTGTGTTATTTTTTTCTAGGAGACAAAGAACACAACCAGCAACTTCTCTCTAATTCCCAGGCATGGTCCTAGTTCCTAGTCTAGTTGCCCTTGGTAATCGCCTGATTGTTTCATCAGCATTCAGTCTTTGACAGGTTGGGATCATAAAGCTCTCCAGAATCCTTCAGAGGCAGATCTCACAATGCCCTCTGACAACAGTTTCCATGGGTATGGGGGTTACTCAGCCTGTCCCAAGAGTGGCGTTCTGATGCCGGCAGGTGGAACCAAGAATAGCTATGCTTTAGGCCCTTGCTATTATATTAGGTCCATCCACATGACCTTCTCATGACCTTCTCACAATGGTGGTCCCCTGTAGCTATGTCCTTCCCTATATGGTTTCTCTGTCAGCCACAAAACCAATGGCAAATCCACTGCAACCGCTATTCAAATCTGGCTGCTGTATACTCTTCAAGTCCATCTACCTTTCTATGCTTTTCACTCAATGTGCAGCTTCCTCCGAAATCCCAAAACTGCAGGAAGGGTTTCTCCTGTCCCCAGACCTCCATGGGAGGGTGGCAATTCCTGCCTGCTCCCAAGCACTTGCCTGCTGAGTCAGACCTCCATTGCTCCAGATCACATTTTTTCTTCTGTACACCACCACCTTGCTGTGCACGCTGAGCTACAACTCCAGGTAAGGTCCCCACGCCAGATATTGATGGATTCTTTTTTTCTTCCCCAGTCATACTAGGAGAGTTCAGCTGAAAGATCCTTCTGGCTTGCCATCTTGCTTCTCTTTCCTCTTTTATGATCCTTTAGATTTCGACAGAATCAGTTGTAAAGTCTTCTCTTTTGATCTCTATTTATGTCTTTTTTTTATTTAGTCTAGATAAGGTAGGTCTATTCTGTTATCTTTAAAGATGTTTTATTTTGACTTTTGTGTTTTTTGTTTCAAATTTGTCTATTTCTGATCTTTATCATTTTTTCTCTTTGAATTATTTAGGGATTGTGTTTGCTCATCTTTTTTAAGTTCTTTGAGATGCTTTATTTAGTTGTTTATTTAAGGCTTTTTTACTTTTTTGATGTGGGCACTTATTGCTATAATTTTTCTTTTTATTGCTAAATTTATTGTATCCCTTTGATTTTTATATGTTGCATTTTCATTTGTTTGGAGAAATTTATAAATTTATAAATTTCCTTCTTAATTTCTTCATTCATTAGTCATTTAGGAGCATATTCTTTAATTTCCATGAGTATGTGTAGTTTCCAATGTTCTTCTTATTATCAATTCTAAATTCAATCCATTGCTATCAGAGAAAATACTTATAATAATTTCCTTTTTTTGAATTTTTGAAGACTTGATTTGTGACCTGAAATATGTTCTATCCTTGAGAATGATCCATGAACTAGGGAAAAGAATATGTATTCTGCATATTTGGGATGAAATTTTCTGTTAATATCTAGAGGTCGGGCAGCACCTGTGGCTCAGTGAGTAGGGCGCCCAGCCCCATATACCGAGGGTGGCGGGTTCAAACCGGCCCCGCCCCGGCCAAACTGTAACCAAAAAATAGCTGGGCGTTGTGGAGGGCGCCTGTAGTCCCAGCTACTTGGGAAGCGCAGGAGCTGTGGGCTGTGTGAAGTCATGGCACTCTACCGAGGGTGATAAAATGAGACTCTGACTCTACAAAAAAAAAAAAAAAAAAAAAAAATCTACGAGGTCCATTTGTTCTAAAGTGCAGATTAAGTTCAATGTTTATTTGTTGCTTTCCTGTCTGAGTGATTTTTCCAGTACTCAAAAATGGATGGTTGAGGTCTTCAACAATTATTATATTGGTATCTGACTCTCCTTACCTCTGATAATATTATTATTTCAATTAATTCTGAAAAAGATTTTGATAAAATTCAATATCCGTTCATGATAAAAACTCTCCAAAAACTGAGTGTAGAAGAAATTTACTTCAACATGACAGAAGCTATATCTCACTTTTAGTGTCAGACTGAATGGAGAAAAAGTCAAAGTGTTCCCTCTAAGTTCTGGACTAAGACAAGACTGCCTACTTTCACTACTGCTATTAAGTATAGTACTGGGATAAAGGGAATCCAAATTTGAAAGGAATAAGTCAAATTATCCTTGTTTACACATGATATGATTGTATATCTAGAGAAACATAGGACCTGAAGACCCTACCCCAGAACAATTTGAAGTGGTAAACAAATTCAGTAAAATTTTAGGATACAGAATCCACATAAAAAATCAGTAGCATTTCTAAATGCCAATAGAAAAAAATCTGAAGGAGAAACCAAGAAAATAATCTCATTTAAAGTAGAGCTGAAAATAAAATACTATCTGACCATTGAAAAGAACGAAATTCTGTCTTTTGCAGCTACATGGGTGGAACTGGAGGACATTATATTAAATGTAACAATTCAGACACAGAAAGACAAATACTATGTTCTTACTTAAAAGTTGGAGCTAAATAATGTAAACACATAAACATTGAGTATGCAGTGATGGACAATGGAGACTTAGAAGGGTGTGGGTGTGGGAGGGGGGTAAATGATAAGAAATTATGTAATGGGCATGTTGTACACTATTTGGGTAAAACCCCTAACTTCACCAGTATCCAGTCTATGAATATAACAAAATGATGCTTGTATTCTATAAATGTATACAATTAAAAAAATGCCACTTACAACTTATCCCTTACCAAACACTTGGTACATTTATTGGCTCTTTTCATCCTCATAACTACTGTATGGGGTCAGCACTGTTATTATCATTCACATTGTATAGATTAGGAAACTAAAGCCCAGAAATACTAGCTTGCTCATCATTATATAGTTAGTAACTGATAGAATCTAGATTCAAGCTCAGGCAATTTAGCACCAGAGCCAGTGCTGTTGAGCATTATGTTAGAGTGCTTATCTTGAATTTTTTTTCGTATAGTGCTAACCAAAGGTGGTATTAAGTTAAATTCTATCTGTTCAAGGACTGTGACCTTGGGTAGGTTGTAATCATTCTGATGCTTTTCTTTGGTACTCCATGATGAAAGTTCCTATGCTTATGTTATAAGAATTATAGGTGACATATGTAAAGTACCTAGAATGGCACTTAGTACATATTATTTCTACTGATAGTTATAGTAGTACCTCCTTTATCTATAATCTCCTTCTGAAACCTTAATGTTACATGTAGAGACACATAGGGATAGATATATAATTTAGCAGACATAGGATGATGTATCTGGGGAGGTCAAGACAGAAGTGTAAGGATATTATATTGATGAAACAGGCTTGAGGCAGTGATGATTCTTGTGAACTATCTATTTGCTTTAGGGAATCAGGAAGTGATAGATAGGATTAAGGAAAATGGCTAAAATAGTTCATTGATCTCAGGTCTGCATTGCCACTAAGAGTTCTGTCTTTCCAAGGTTTATGCTGGAGTGAAAGATTGGCAGGAGGATTGTTGGATTTTTGATTGCCTAAGTAAACATTTTCTTGGGGAAGCTCATTCGTGTTTGAAAATGTTTTGAACATCCATAGAAACATATGTATATTATACATTGTTATAGAGACTATAATTATAAGAATGGTATTCTGAGAGTCTTTAGGTGATCTCTTGGTTTGGAAATGGTTTTGCAATATTTATAGTATTCTGTAGAAAAAAGTGCTTTAGTGATAGAACTAGGCTATTCTAGCAATATTGTATTTTAGCACTTTATAATGACTGGGGGTAATGTGTTGATAAAACATCTGTGTGAAAACTACCTAGATGTAAAATATACATTTATTTGTAAACATCAAAATACTCTGCTAAATTTGGCATTCTTAAAAATTTAAATGTCACAGTATTCATACAAAATTTATCCCCTTTGCACTCATACAAAATTATTTCTCGACAGAGTTTTTAACTACATGAGTTAAGAATTTGGAAAACTAAATATATTCAAACCCTGAACCCCTAAACCTACCTTGTAAAGAGGTGTTTTGCTTATTGTAGACCAATGAAATAGTGTATAAAATTTATTTTTCTTCTTTTGAATGCTATCTCCTTAATAGAACTTTTGTTGAATAGAAAAAAAGTGAAAATCTCATTTCATAACTGCTTTTTATGAAATATACAATTTGGCTATTTCAGCTGTACCAGTTACTAGTCGATGAAATTTTTTCAATTCACTTTGTAACACCAAATACAGAATTAAACTCTGGGAAGGAACACAAAGAAAGCTGAGGACACCTTTGTGCTCATAGAGATAACTTGAGGAGCTTATTTAAAGTGAAAATTGCAGGGTCCTACTCTAAGAAATTTAAATTTCTTAGATTTTGAGTAAAGCCCAGCAATCTGCATTCACTTTATTTTTTTAAATTAAATAATAGCTGTGTACATTAATGCAGTCATGGGGTACAGTGTGCTGGTTTTATATACAATTTGAAATACTAACATCAAACTAGTTAAAATAGCCTTCATGGCATCCTCTTAGTTATTGTGTTAAGACATTTATATTCTACATTTAGAGAGATTCAGATGTACCCTTTTAAGATGAACCATAGGTGTGGTCCTGCCAAACACCCTCCCTCTCACTTACTTTTAATTTTAGAGAAAGACGCATTTGTGCACAGTTGTTTTCATACTGGCAGTGCATTGGAAATTTAGGGGGAGATTTAAAATCTACAAATGCTCAGCCCCCACTTCTAGACTGTCTTTGATATATTATATGAGAGAAACACTGACCAAAGGATGCCAAAACTCCTCTTATCTCCCCATCCAATCTCTTATTTACCATTTATTGAATTCATTCCCACTGCTAGATTAGATAAGATCTCTGCATGAGAATTTAAACTCAATTCCACTTCATGCAAATCACATGAAAACCTCTTTACTAGTTTTTCTTGAAATGTGAACCATGGTCCAGCTGTACTAGAATTACCTGACTAGCTTCTCAGAAGTGAACATTCATGTGCTTCATCCCCAGAGATGTTGATTCAGTAGATTTTGGGAGTAGCGCAATCTGCCTTGGTAAAAGTACCCTAAAATGATTCAAGGGAATTGTAATCTATACTGAGAAAAACAGATTTTCAATGGTCCAGAAAATAACTCTGTTCCATCAACTTTAATATTTCCATGCCAGGCACAGTGGCTCATGCCTGTAATCCCAGCACTGTGGGAGGCTGAGGAGGGAGAATTGCTTGAACTCAGGAGTTTGAGATGTGTCTGAGTGAGACTGAGACCCTGACTCCTAAAAAAATGGGAAAACCCAGTTAGGTGCCACGGCAAGCACCTGTAATCCTAGCGGCTTCTGGAGGCTGAGGCAGCGGGATGCCCACTGCCCAAGTCTGAGGTTGCAGTTAGCTACAATGCCCCTGCACTCTGCTCAGGGGCATAGGGTAGGACTCCATCTCAAAAAAAAATTTTTTTTTCCAAGACCAATAAACTTCTAATCCCTCATGTACCCAAGTCCTCTTTTGAAAACTTCCAATTTTAAAATTCTTAAAATTTGCCTCCTAGAGACTTTGAAATGTTATTGGCTAAAGAGGGTCCGGCTGCCTGTCACTGTCAGCCAATATGCAGAGATCAGGATAGATCCAAACAAGCTTTATTTGTAAGAGGCCAGCGATTCTGGAGAACATCAAGAGTAGCCTCTCAATTCTGTTCTGCCTCAGTTATAATTCTTTTTTTAATTTTTATTTTTGAATGCTGACTATGTACATTAATGCACTTCTGGGGTACAGTATGGTATTTTCACACACAATCCGAAACACTTCCATAAAACTGGTTAACATAGCCTTCATGTCATTTTCTTAGTTATTGTGTTAAAATGTTCATATTCTACTCTTAGAAATATTCACTTGTACCCTTGTAAGATAAACCACAGAAGTGATCCCTCCAATCCCCCTCCCTCTACCCATTTCCCACTCCCCGTATTCTTAGCCTGTTATTAGGTTATAGCTTTCATATAAAAGGTATAAATTAATTTCATAATAGGGGTGTGTACATTGGATACTTTTTCTTCCATTCTTGTGATACTTTGCTAAGAAGAACATTGTCCAGCTTCATCCATGTGAACATGAAGGATGTAAAGTCTCCATCTTTATGGCTGCAAAGTATTGCATGGCGTACATATACCACTGTTTGTTGATCCATTCGTGGATCGATGGGCACTTGGGCTTCTTTCATGTCCTGGCAATTATGAATTGGGCTGCAATAAACATTCTGATACAAATATCTTTGTTGTAATGCGATTTTTGGTCGTTTGGGAATATACGTAATAAAGGAATTGCAGGGTCAAATGGCAGGTCTATTTTTAGTTCTCTAAGTGTTCTCCAGATGTCTTTCCAAAAGGAGCGTATTAGTTTACATTCTCACCAGCAGTGTAGAAGTGTTCCCTTTTCTACACATCCACGCCAGCATCTCTGGTTTTGGGATTTTGTGATATGGGCTAATCTTACTGGAGTTAGGAGATATCTCAAAGTAGTTTTGATTTGCATTTCTCTGATGATTAAGGATGGTGAGCATTTTTTCATATATCTGTAGGCCGTGCACCAATCTTCTTTAG
>NW_003852505.1:557377-585142 GCF_000181295.1 Otolemur garnettii | reverse complement strand
AAATTCCTGTTGTTACTGAGTTCAACTTTTATTCCATGATGGTCTGAGAAGATGCATGGAATAATTTCTATTCTTTTACATTTACTGAGGTTAGACTTATGACCTAAGATGTGATCAATTTTGAAGTATGTTCCAAGGACTGATGAGAAAAATGTGTATTCAGTTTTGTTAGGATGAAAAGTTCTGCAGATGTCTGTTAGGTCCAAAAGTTGAATAGTTAAGTTTAAATCCAAAATTTCTTTGCTAAGCTTCATTTTGGAGGATCTTTCCAAAACTGCCAAAGGAGTGTTGAAATCTCCGACTATGATGGAGCTGGGAGAGATCAAGTTGCTCATGCCAGTTAGAGTCTCTTTTATAAATTGAGGTGCATTCTGGTTGGGTGCATAGATATTGATAATTGAGATCTCATCATATTGAGTATTGCCCTTAACAAATGTAAAGTAGCCACCTTTATCTTTGGTTACTTTTGTTGGTTTAAAACCTATTGTATCTGTGAATAAAATTGCAACACATGCTTTTTTCTGCTTTCCATTAGCCTGGAATATAGATGACCATCCCTTCACCCTGAGTCTATATTTGTCTTTTAGGTACGATGAAATTCTTGTATACACCAGATGTCTGGTCTAAGTTTCTGTATCCAATCAGCCAATCTGTGTCTCTTTAGAGAACAATTTAAGCCATTCACAATGATAGAAATTTTTGATAAGCTTGGTCAAATTTTGGGCATCGAGGTGCTCAAAAGTCCAGTAGACATTTTTAATCCTTTCGCCACTGTGGATATTGGAATGTGATCAAAAGTTTCTGAGTTGGTTTACTTTTGTGGTGGAGGATTGCACTTGTCATTATGGAGGATAGGTTTAAAAATTTCCTGGAGAGGTGGTTTAGTTATGGCAAATTTCTTCAACATGTGAATGTCGTTAAAGTATTTAATTTCTCCATCATAGATGAAACTCAGTTTAAGCAGATACAGGATCCTGGGTTGAAAGTTATTTTGTTTTAGGAAATTAAAAGTTGATGACCATCCTCTTCTAGCCTGAAAGGTTTCAGCTGAGAGATCTGCATTCATCCTAATACTCTTCCCCTAGTAGGTTATGGTTTTTTTACGTTTGACTGCTTTCAGAATTTTCTCTTTCATCTTGACTTTGGTGAAGTTAATTATGATGTGTCTGGGGGATGTCTTCTTCAGGTTGAGTCATGCTGGGGTTCTGAAACTATCTGCTATCTGAATTTCAGAATCTCTTGGCATGTCTGGAAAGTTCTCTTTCATAATTTCATGAAGAAGAGCCTCTGTGTTTTGTGAAGCAATTTCCTCACCTTCAGGGATTCCTATAAGGCGAATATTAATTTTCTTCAAATTATCTGAGAGCTCTCTGAGAGTGAGATCCGTTTTTGCACTCCATTTCTTTTGATCTTTGCTCTCCTGGGCTTCTTCTAAAGCTTTGTCTTCAAAATCAGAGATCCTTTCTTCTGCCTGTTCCACTCTGTTATGGAAGAATTCCACCATATCTTTCAGTTCCTTGAGGGCTGCAACCTCTTGTCTCAGTGTTTCAAAATCTTTGATCATTTTATCTTTGAAATTGTTGAATTCTTGAGACATCTTTTGAATAATTTCTTGAGAAATCTTTTGAATAATTTTTTTGAACTTCTAATTCCTTCCTTTTTTCCATTCTGTTAATCTTATTTGCTATCCACACTCTGAACTCGACTTCTGACATCTCAGTCATTTGTTTATGGATGGTGTCTTCAATTGCTTTTACCCCATTTTTCCTTTGGGGAGTTGATCTACTCTGGTTATTCAAGTTGCCAGAGTTTTTCCACTGATTTCACCCCATGCTGAGTTTACCTTGTTTGGAGGCCTTATCAGAACTCTTCAGTTGGTGGCTTCTTCTGGTTGCCCATAGAGACAGGCAGAACATGTCTGTTGTCTTCTCTCAGTTCTCAGGTGCTGGGTCAACCAGGGTACAGTGAAACGGCAGCAGCTGCACGGAATTGTGCATAGCTGGATTAGACCTCATTCAGCCTGCTGGGGTGACTGGGAGACAGGAGACCGGCAGCAACCTGATCAGTCCTAGTTCAGCCCCATTGGGGCAACCCGTGGAACAGGGGAACTGTAGCAGCTAGATCAGTCCTAGTTCAGCCCTCCTGGAGGAGCCAGGGGGTGGGGGAATGGCAGCGGTAGCATTTCCTGCAGCTAGATAAGAGGAGTTCACTTGCAGCTCAGATATAACTTACTCCAGTGCTCCATGAGGGCAAAGGGACTCACCCAGCAGATGGGTCAGTCTGGGAAGGTTAATACCTCCTTCCCCACCTTGCACCCAGTAACTCTAATCCCCCAGGTCTGTGACCCTATTCACTCCAGTTGGCAACTGCTCCCAGGGTTTATGACTGGCAAAATTAGCCAGAAATCTGAGTTCAGCAAGGGGGCCTTGCATGCTTCTGTCCAGCTAGATTCCTCTGCAAGTCAGTTTACACTCAGGTGTCAATTCTAGCCTCTGCCCACCCACTGCCTTTGTCTCAGCTGTATTTTACCCTGAGGGCTGGTGTTAATCATCTCTTTACTTACATTCTGCCTGTGGCTGCTGTGCCATAGTCAGCACAGAGCAGCACCATCCCTCTTCCCCTCTATCTCTCTCAAGGAGATGCCCAGGAATCTGGACTCCAAACCTCCAGACCTTGTGGTCGGTGGGTGGAGACTCCTCAGAGTTCAGTGTTGCAGGTAGGGAATATGTACAATTTTATACAGTTCAAATCTTCCCTCAACCATATACCCAGTGTGCCCCTTTGAATAGTCCCTGGGTGGTCTTCCCGGTTTAAGGGGCCAAATCAGTTGTCCCAGTCAGCACCAGTTTCAGGTGGAAGAGTTCAAATGTCTTCATCAGCTAGATAAGAGGGGTCTGCTCGCAGCTCAGATATAACTTGCTCCAGTGCTCCATGAGGGCAAAGGGACCCACCCAGCAGATGGGTTAGTCTGGGAAGGTTAATACCTCCTTCCCCACCTTGCACCCAGTCACTCGTAATCCCCCAGGTCTGTGACCCTATTCACTCCAGTAGGCCACTGCTCCCGGGGTTTATGACTGGCAAAATCAGCCAGAAATCTGAGTTTGCAGGGGGCCTTGCGTGCTTCTGTCCAGCTAGATTCCTCTGCAAGTCATAGGCTGTATTCAGCTCTGGGCAACAGACAAATAGCAGTTTATACTCAGGTGTCAATTCTAGCCTCTGCCCACCCACTGCCTTTATCTCAGCTGTATTATACCCTGAGGGCTGGTGTTAATTGTCTCTGTACTTACATTCTGCCAGTGGCTGCTGTCTGGAACCTCTGGTTGCCCAGAGAGATGGTCCTGGAATGGTGTCAGTTTGCAGCTCAGGATGCCACCATTGTTGCACTGGCCTCCTCCAAGCCAGTTCCCTTCCCCTCACACCTGGGCCACAGTCAGTACAGAGCAGCACCAGCCCTTCCCCCCTCCACCTCTCTCAAGGAGACGCCCAAGAATCTGGACTCCATAGGTAACAAAGTTCCAGACCTCAGAGTGAGGTCTTCCCTCACCCCTTCTTGCATTAAGTTTTCTCTTACGTAAACTAAACATCTCTTGTCTTCATATGAGATGACCTTGGGTTTGTATTACTTGTCGATGTGTGTTTTAGCCTCCATCTGCCTCACAGTCATGTATTAAAATGCAGACTTATGGGCCCCTCTCTAAAACTACTGAATTAGAATACCTGGTGGAGATACCTAGGATTATACTATTTTAATAAGTTCCTTAAGTTATTCTGATCGCAGTGGGTCATGGAATACTCTTTAAGAAACAGTGGCAGAGAGGCTAATGGTATGATATTTAGAATGAGATAAAATTAGGTTGAAGGGTGGCACCTGTGGCTCTGTGGGTAGGGCGCTGTCCCCATATACCAAGAGTGGTGGGTTTGAACCCAGCCCCAGCCACACTGCAACAAAAAATAGCTAGGGATTGTCGCAGGTGCCTGTAGTCCCAGCTACTCAGCAGGCTGAGGCAAGACAATCGCCTAAGCCCGGGAATTGGAGGTGCTATGAGCTGTGATGCCACAGCACTCTACTGAGGGCAATAAGGTGAGACACTGTCTCTAAAAAAAAAAAAAAAAAAGATAAAGTAAAATAAAATAAAATTAGGTTGAAATCTCCACTCTATCTCTTCTTATCTGTATTAGGAATCTCACCAAAATTCTCGTGTCACAGACCACAAATCTGTCTTCCCCTCCATTATGCCTTATGAAAATACTCTTTTCTGTGCACAATTAGGGCCTTCTCTTCTGACTATAAGTAGGGAAAGCCTGCTTAGTAGGTGTCAATATTCCCATTATTTCCTTACTGTACATGTCCATTTGTCCAGCTGTTTTATCTACTCATTCTTCTAGTTTCTTGTCTTGAAATGGTTGCCAATTCTCCTCCTAGATCATATTTGTTATATTGTTTTGATTCATTATTCTAACCAAACTGAGATCCAAGTATTGACGGCTTTGTTTTGCAATCACCCAGTTTATCATGCTTTTGGAATAACCATTATTAAAGCATACAGAACTTACAGGTCAAATATCTTTGCAAACATTAGAGACATCACTACCACCATCTATTACTCCTTTATAATATAGAATCTCGGACTCCAGAAAACCTCACACCTTTTGTGAGTAAAGGACATGACATTAGGGAAGGCATTAGAGGGAAAGTTATGTTTGATATAGGCCTTGAAAAATGATCATGATCAACTGTTATTTATGGACCAGAAAGAAGCAAAAACATAAACAAAATCATTAATGCTATAAAGCAGTGGTTCTTCAAATGGGATCTTCAGACCAGTAGCATCAACACCACCTGAAAATTTATTAGAAATCCAGAATCCCAGGCTCCTCCCTTGATTTAACTAATCACAAACCCTGGAGATGGATCATAGGAATCTGTATTTTTAGTAATTCTTTCAAGTGATACTGATGTATACCTATGTTTGAGAACCACTACTGTAGGACTAAAAGTATCTGGGATTGGATATAGCTGGAGTCAAATCATTGCTGCTATTACTTGTTAGATCTACTTATAAAAACTAACTCTATTGCTTGTAATAACCAGATCCCTCTTTTTACCTTCTTCACATATCTTGCCCCTTACTACTCATGAGTGATGGTCCAGAGACCATCCATATTTTGTTTTTGTTTTTGTCTTTTACTTACATTTTTCTTTTATGTGGGCATGTGTTTGTTTATGTATTAGTTTCATATTGGTATTGAGTACATTGGATACTTGCTTTTCCACTCCTGTAATACTTCCCTAAGAAAAACCCCCTTCAGGTAAACACAAAAGATGTAAATACTCCACCCTCTCCTTTTTATAGCTCAATAGTACTCGTTGGTATACATATATCACAGTTTTTAATCCATTCATGGGCTGATGGGCACTTGGGTTGTTTCTACATCTTGGCAATTGTGAATTGAGTTGCAAAAAACATTTTAGTGAAAATGTACTTGCAATAAAATCATTTTTTTTCTTCTAGGCAGGTACATAATAGTGTGACTGCAAGATCAAATGGAAGGTACACTTTTAATTCTTTGAGAATTCTCTTTATTTCTCTCCATAGAAGTTGTATTAGTTTGCATTTCCACTAGCAGTGCAAAAGTATTCTCTTCTCTCTTGGCTACTATGTGGAGACACATGCCAGTGTCTGCACTTTTAAGACTTTGTGATGTGGGCTATTTCACTGTTATTAGGTAATATCTTAGAGTGGTTTTGATGTGCATTTCTCTGATGATTAGAGATGATGAGTAGTTTTTTATATGTTTGTCGTCCATTTGTCTGTCTTCTTCAGAGAGTTTCTGAAGTTTCTTGCCTACTTATAAATGAGATTATTTATTCTTTCCTTGTGGATTAATATGAGTTCTCTGTAGATTCAATTTATCAGCCCTTTGTCAGATTCATAGCATGCAATTTCTCCTATTCTGATGACTATATGTTTGCTTTAGTAGTTGTACCCTTAGCTGTGCAGAAATTTTTTAGTCTGATCATGTTTAATTTATTTATTTTTGGTGTTCCTGCAAGTGCCAAGAGTGTCATCTTCATAAAATATTTTTCCAGGCTGATTTTGTCAAGAAATTTCCCCACCATACATGTTAAAAGGGCTAGACCTGTCTCCCTTTCCCCTGTGGCCAGTTAAGGGTCCACCTACTTACAGTGAGGGGAGAAAATGGCCTCTGAACCATGGTTCCCTGGTTAGTGAGTTCCTTCACCTTTACGCTCCCTGGCTGTAGGGTAGGCCCTGCAGGCTAGAGAGACTTCACTTTCCCAAGTGCTGGGAATATGTCCTCTGCATGGGCCAGTCTCTTGGGTGACCAAAGAGAGAGGAGGCCATGGGCTGTGGATGCAAAGTGGTAGAGACAAAGTTTGTTTACTTTTCTGTCAGATAGGATGGGGACCCAGAGGGTGGAAATTCCTAGGTGCCAGAAAACTGGGGCTTTCATGGATCTCTCCCATAGAGTGAGAAGACCTATGTTCACTGCTCTGCTTGCAAAGAGGCCAAAGAAAACCCACACCTGGGAGAGAGACCCCCTTATCCTTTTGTTCAGTACCAGGCTCCTTCATTCCCTTTGCTCTGTAGCTGTTCTCTGTTCTCCTTCCCTCTTTCACATCTTTTTTTTTGTGTCAGTGGAGAAGTTGAGCTCCTTGATTTCTTCTCCCTGTGTTTAACCCCTCAAATTCAGCTTTTCTCAGTTGGCTTCAGTCCAATTTTTCTCCTTCTGGACTGGAGCCTCTAGTGAAAGCTGTCTTTAGTTGGCCATTATGTTTGTTTGTTGTTGTTGTTTGTTTGTGTCTATTAGCCTTCTGTCTTAAAATGATTGAAATCCTGCCTTCACAAACAGTTCCTTTGGGATTAGGATTCATTGCTCTGCCTAATCAGAGGGCAGGTGCTGGTTCCATTTTAATAGATCTACTTAACTTATAACCTCTGAATGTACATGTTCAAACTTCTGCCTTAAGCTAGAAGTTTGGGTATTTTGTTCTTTATTTACTATGTTTCTGTGGCTATAGAGATAGATAATGTGCTAACTCTGGACATATATATTTGAAGACAACATATAGGTACATAGCTTTCATGAGAATAGTCCAACGTGTTTCTTTAAGTCAAAAATAATTATACAAATATAAGAACTAACTACAAATATTATGCATACTATAAAACTATATATTTAGAATAGTTAGCCTAGGCTAGAAGGTCAAGGAAAGACATATATGAAAAAGATGATTTAAATTGAGACTTGATGCATGACTAAGGTAAGGATTTGTGTGTGTTTGAGGGCTCTGAGGCAAGAAAGAATGACATTTTAGAAGTTCTCAAATGTGGTCCCCAGATCAGTAGTATCAGCATTAGCTGGTAACTTGTTAGAGAATACAAGTTCTCAGGCCTTTCTCCAGATCTACTAAATCTGAAATGCATGGGTAGGACTTGTCATCTGTGTTTTAAAAAGTCCACCAGTGCAAAAAAAATAATTATTTTTCATTAAAGAAATAAAAAATAAACATAACACTTTCAAATCACAATAAAAATGAAAGTGTAATCATCAAGATGAAAGAAAAAAAAAGAAAAAAGTCCTCCAGAAGATACTTATCCAAACTAAAGTGTGAGAACCACTGGCTTACTATGGGAGACTAAAAGATGGCTAAGATAGTAGATCATAATGAGCAAAGGAGAAAATAGAAAAAGAGGAAACTGAAAAGGTAAATAGGAATGAGTTTTTTTAGAGCTTTATAAGCCATATTTAAATATTCTGAATTGTTGAACAATAATAATAAGTAACATTAATTGAATATGTATTATATGCAATCTTCACAATAGCCTTATATAGGAAGTTGGTATTACTGTCTCCTTTTATAGGTGAGTAAACGTATGAGTCTCAGAGAGGTTACTTCTCTGAGGTGCTACATCTAGTGAGCAGTGGAGCTAGGACGTAAATCCAACCCACTTTTCTCCTGAGCTTACTCTGTTAGCCATTCTACTGTATTGATTATTTTAAGTCAATGAGATGCCATTAGATGACCTTAAATAGGGGAAGGAGATTATCAGAGTGAATTTTTAATAATGTCACCTTGGCTACTATGTGGAGAATCATTTGGAATGGACAAAAAAAGCAGTAGAATGACCTGCTAAGAATCTATTATAGAAATCCTATGGGAGATGATGGCTCAGACTAGGTTGCAAATAGAAATAAGTGGGGAAATTCAAAATATATTTTAGAAGTGGAAATGGCAAGTATAGAAATATCTCCCATCTTTATCTTTTTTTGTATTGTAAGATTAATGTGGTTATTCTGGGAAGAATGGAATAAATGTAGATAAGAGTGGCAGCAAGGAAGCAAGTTACAATACAGGATTGGGGAATGGGTGATAGAGCTTGAAAGAACTGATAGAAAATGTGGTTAGAGAGGTAGTCTAGGAGGACCACGAAGGCCATGATAGAAGATGTGGTTTGTATCCTGAATTCAAGTAGAAGATTTTGGCATGCTTTAAGCAGGTAATGGATGTCGAGAACCAGTGCAGGGAAGGGGAGTGAACCAGAGTGGAATTGGTGGGGACTGAGACAAGTACAGCACAAGAGAAGACATAGAGACAAAAGATGGGATGGGGAGGACTGACTGAGCTGATGGCTGCAGCCAGCAATAAAGCACAAAATCAGCTTTATTTTATAGTATCTGTACAGGGTTGTCCTGGGGGAAGTAGATAGATAATATGGGAAAATAGCACAAACAAAAGACATATTTTAGGTCTTCTAGCATGATAAGATTAAATGACTTGAATAAAGACAAATCATCTTGTTAATGGTTTCTACTCAACTTTGTTAACATATGACAAGAAGTATAAGGAAGAGGCCACAAGGATCTCTGCATAGTTAACAAAACAATGGAAAAACTATGTGACTTAGTGGTTTGTATTTAACTTCGTTAGCATATGACAAGAAGTAAGAAGGCAAAGATCACAAGGATCTCTGCTAGTTAACTAGACAAAGAAAGACATTTGGCAGAGGGGGCATGAAGAAAGGAGTATGGCTGTTTGGGGAATAGAGGAGAAGCAGTTGGGGGTTCATTCTCTGAATGTTCCCCAGGCTATGAGGGCCCTACCATCTCATAGCCCACTCTCCACAAATGGATAAAATATGATTAATCTTTTACAGAAGTTTAATATGAAAGTTGTAAGGAGAATTAATGGTGGATAAGAGAATACAAGTGGGGAAGACTAGTTAAAAGACTACAGTGGTAGTCTAGGCAAGATATGAATGGTAATAGTGTGGATGGAGGAATTGGAATATATATGAAATAATAGATCATAGAGTTGACAGAACTTTGATGGAAGTTTCTAGAATGAGCTTACAGTACACTGTTCTGTTATATACTATGTCAGTGATTTTGCCTTCCAGGAAACATTTTACAAAGTCAGAATATACTTTTGGTTGCTACAATTTAAAGAGTTTTGTTACTGTTGTCAAGTGGATAGAGGCAAGAATGCTACTAAATATCCTACCATGCATAAGACAGTGCCCTACAAGAAATAATTATTCAGCTGAAAGTGTAAATATTGTTGATGTTAAGAAACTCTGCTCTATGTCAAGGGAATCATCTAATTGGAGAGAGGCTACTTTAAATGCATCCATTAGACTGTATCATAGGTTGCCCTAAGGGTGTTTCTGAAAGAGATTAGCATGTGAATTGATGGACCTGACCAAGTAATAGAGATGTCCAGTCCCAATGTGGATAGGCATCATCCAATCTGTTGAGGGCCTGAATAGAGCAAAAGAGCAGAGGAAGATCAAATTATTAATAACTCTGCCTCACTGTTGAGCTGGGGCATTCATATTTTCCTTCCCTAGTGCTTCTGGTTCTCAGACCTTCAGACACAAACTTAGATCTACCACATTGGCTCTTTGGCTCTTAGGACTTTGAGCTGTGCCACTGGCTTTCTTGGGTCTCCAACTTTCAGACAGAAGATCATGGCACTTCTCAGCCTCTATTATTGTATAAATCAATAGTTTTTTTGTTTTTTTTTTTTTTTTTTTTTTGAGACAGAGCCTCAAGCTGTCCCCCTGGGCAGAGTGCCGTGGCATCACAGCTCACAGCAACCTCCAACTCCTGGGCTCAAGCGAGTCTCCTGCCTCAGCCTCCCAAGTAGCTGGGACCACAGGTGCCCGCCACAACGCCCGGCTATTTTTTGGTTGCAGCCGTCATTGTTGTTTGGCGGGTCCGGGCTGGGGATTCGAACCCGCCACCTTAGGTGTACGTGGCTGGCGCCTTAGCCGGCTGAGCTATAGGCGCCGAGCCATAAATCAATAGTTTTATACTTCTCAGCCCCTATTATTGTATAAATCAATAGTTTTATGTATCATATTTGTTTTATTTCTCTACAAAACCCTGATTAATCTAATATGCCTACAAAAAGCTGTTTTTGATTTCCAGTTCTTGTTTCCTTTTAGCTTTCAGTCCTATGATCCTATAGTTCCTAGAGTAAAGAATGTAACATTTTCCTATCCACATCACTTATCTTGAGAAAGTCACTGACCTTTGTGATTTATACATATATCATGTGCATAAATATTTAGTATCTACTGTGCTAGTTCTGAGTTATAGTGATGAATAAAATGAAAAATATTTTCCGCTGTGGCCTCAGAGAAATTTCATTTTAGTGAGGAATAAAGACAAGCAAGTAAACAATTAAAATCCTGAATGGTAGGTGTTTTTATGGCAGAAGTCTAGGTTGTCTGGGAGCACAAATACCTTTTAAAACCAGGTATTTGGGGGAAAACTCACCTTACAAATATATCTCTTCTCTGATATTTCCTTGAACTTGTCATTTCCTCTTTTTATTGGACATTCAACTAGGCCAATTGGTGACTTTCATGTTCTAGTCCTTGATTTAGCTATGCCTTTCAGGAAGGAGGGATGGGAAAATGGAGTGCAATATGAGGACATTTTTTTTTCCTGGAAGAAGTGACATCTAAGTGGAAACAGCAGAACAAGGAGAAATTAACTATGTGGAAAAGGGGGGGGGGAGAAGAAGGTATTTCGGGCTGAAAAAGAAAGCATGTGTGAAAGCCTCAAGGAGAATGGACCCTTTAAGGACCTGAATTTTCTGTTTGTAGCTTTAGCTACTTTGAATTTGTGCTGGTAGATATAAAGAATACAGGATTGGAAAGTGAGATTTATCAGGATTATACTGGTATCATCTCCAATCTTGAAATTACCTTCTTTTTTTTTCTTCTCATCCTCACTTGATGTTAAAATTTCCCAAAGTATATAAAATGAGACATGAAAGTCTCATGCAATAGCCATCAACTTCCCTTTTCCCAGGTAGTGCTGTGGTTTGAGTGTTCCCTAAAATTTTATGTGTTAGAAACTTACTCCCTCTGTTTACATGAATAGTTTAATGGATTAATGAGGTCTCTGCCCTTATGAATGGACTAATACTGCTATCATGAGAATTGGTTACTTATTAGAGGAGTGGCTTTATTATAAAGGAAAAGTCTTTATTGCTCTTCTGTCTCCATGTGATGCCTTCTGCTTTGTGATGGTGTATCATTAAAGGCCCTCACCAGGTGCTACAACTATTCTCTTCGATTTCCCAGCCTCCAAAACCATGAACTAAATTAACTTTTCTTTATAAATTACCCAGTCTGTGATATCCTGTTATAGTAATAGAAAATGGACTTAGCAGTTAATGTCAATAGTTTATATCCTGCCAGCCTCAGCTTCACTTTCTTTTTTAATGTCTTGTTATTTATATCATGATGCAGATACATATAGATGTACACCTCTAACATTTGTAAGATTTTTTGAGAATATTTTTTTATCAGAATATATGAATCTACTATATTATTTTAATATTAGCTTAGCTGTTCATTCTATAGATAACATAATTTATAGGAGCTCTTATTTCAACACAGTTTCCTCCAGTTAGAAATTCCTTTTCTGCTAAGGGAAGAGACAGAGGACTGACTGTTGAGAAAGCAGTGGGCTATATAGTAGGATGGAGAAAATAATGAGAACTTTTTAGCTAAAGATTACATAAAGACTGTCTGCACCTGAAACCTCTCTAAACCACCACCCACTGCCCGATACATTTTCCTTTCCTATTTTTAATAAAATCCATTTAGGCAGAAAGTTTTTGTCTGCTCTGCCCTTCAACAATACTTTTGATGTTCACCTTCATGTGATGTCATTTGGATAAATATATCAGAGGGTAAGAAAGGTAGGGAAGCCCCCAGTGGGATTTTTCCCAGAATCTGCCCACTCCCATTTTCCATCTCTGCTTCAGTTAAAACACAGTCAGTTGATTTTAGATGTTAATTTAAATGATAATAATAGTTTTAGAAATATAAATAAAGTAAAAAAGGAATTTGAGGAAATTCACTAAAATAGGTAGGATGGAATTAACAGAAAGAAGAGAGTGGAGGCACCAGGCTTTGCAAGCCTACAGTAGAATAACATGTTTGAAGGGCCCCAGGCTCAGAGGGATTTATTCACATTCTTAACTGCACTATTTTTATATTGCTGTATTTGTAAGTTTTATTGGTATGTGTTTACAGGATCAATAAAACAGGCAATCTAAATTGCTTTTTAAAAAAGTATGTGCACATCATTTTTTTCTTTATAGTTTTTATAAAAAATGGAATCAACTTCATCCCTCATGATGATCACAAAGTAGAATTGTATATTAGGAGTTTTTGTTTGTTTTCAACTAAAATAGCATGGACTAGGGCATATCATTGGAGAGGCAGATTGTTCAAGGTATGTTGAAAAAGGCTGGAGTTGATAAGCAAAAGACAAGAATGTGAGGCCCTGGGCTAGGGCCATTGCTGAGAGAACCTAGGACAAAAAAAAAAAAAAAAAAAAAGTGGGTATAGACTGAGGAGGGCAGGAGCCAGAGCACAAAACAGAAAATAGGATGGAAACCGAGAGAGAATCCAATAAAATTTATCAGGAATAGGAATGATGAGGCCTGAGGACCATTAAAATGGACTCCTAGTAGACCTGGTCGAGTGCCTAGGGAACAGAATGGACAACAAAGTACCGCCGTTGAGAAGTTACAGTACTGAAATGAATTCTACCAAAATTGTCTGACTTTAAGTATGAAGAAGTCTGGATCCTACCAGTAATGAGGTAGGAAGAGATATGGTATTATGGGGAGAAGATTAAAGAACACAGGGGGGAGCATAATGTAAACTAAAAATAAAATCCTTACTCTCCCCCCTCCCCTGCCAGTTGAATGGACTCTCTCTTGGCCAAGGGGACCTCAGAGAAATGTAAACACCGAGTTCTTGGTTATGAAAGCAAGAAAGGAAGGTTATACACTCCTTCTTATACCCCTTCTTTTTTGGAGGTTAGACATACCAGTGTTAATGTTAAAACAGATCTTAAGACCAACAAAACAGATTCTTTGTGGCTATAACACTAAATTGCAAATAGGACCTAAGGCCATGCAAGGCAAAGGTTATGTGAAGACTTAACAAACCATAAATTCTTGTTAAATGCTTTTTTATTATTTTAAATTAATATAAGAGTACAGACAATTAGTTTACATTGTTTTCATTTGTTAGGTAGAGTTCAAGTTGTAGTTGTGCCCCTCATCCAGGAGGTATGCCACATATCCTTACATTGTACCAGTTAGGTGAGAGCACACCAATCCTCCTCCCTCTTCTCTCCCATCTCTCTCCTGTCCCATTTGATTTTAATTGTTTTATTCTCTTGTGTGGGTGTGTACTTATTGGTCTACTGGTTTCATATTAGTATTGAGTACATCGGAATCTTACATTCTTGTGTTACTTTGCTAAGTAGAATGCTTTCCAGCTCCATCCAGGTTAATACAAAATATGTAAAGACTCCATCTTTTTATGGCTCAATAGTATTCAATGGTATACATATACCACAGTTTATTAATCCATTCATGTGTACATGGGCACTTGAGTTAATTCTTGGCAATTGTGACTTGAAGTGCAAAAAGCATTCTGGTGCATATGTCCTTATAGAATTTTTTTTTTCTTCTAGATGGATACCTAGTAATGGGATTGTGAAATCAAATATAAGGTCTATTTTTAACTCTTTGAGAATTCTCCATACTTCTTTCCAAACAGGCTATATTAGTTTGCAATCCCATGAACAGTGAACAAGTCTTCCCTTTTCTCCACACCCTCACCAGCATCCACACCTTTGGGACTTTGTGATGTGGCCTATTATCTGGGGTTAGGTGATAACTTAAGGGGGATTTGATTTGCATTTCTCTGATAATTAGGCATGATGGGAATTTTTCAGGTATTTGTTGGCCATTTATTTTTCTTCTTTGGAGAAGTCTCTTTTTATATCTATCTCTTGCCTAGTGAAACATGGGATTGTTTGCTCTTTTTTGTTGATTAACTTGAGTTCTCTGTAGCACTCTCTACCTCCCAAAGCCCCCATCTTCTAATACCACCACATAGGAGGTTAAGACTTCAAAATAAATTTTGGGGGAAAACAAACATTCAGAACATAGGAGATGCCTTACATATAATGGGTGTCCCTATAATGTTTATTAAATTAATATAGATCTTGAATCTTGGAATGTGGAGTTTCCATATGTTTTTGCCCAGTATTCTGCCCTAATTTTTGTCTTCTTCAGCCTTCTGCATCCTTTTATAGTGAACATTCTTGCAAAGAATTTCACTCAACCTATGATTGGCTAATATGGTGCTAATTAGCAAATTCCTCCTATTTGTCAGTTCTAGGCCTTTCAGAAAAAATATCCCAACAAATTCTCATTCACTCTCATAATTCTGAAATTAGTTCCAGCCTTAGTTGCTTATATTGATTTTTCTCATTTCTAGGTGCACCTGGATTTAGCAAATTGTCCACCCCCAAAATAAACTAATGGCATTGTTCCCACCCCCCTGCAACAACTCACATAATACCATTTTGTATTAGTCTCTTTCTTCACTTCCCGATATGTTTTCTTTGGTGTCCTCATATTTGAAATAGTGAGGGTAAATTATAATGATAAATCACATTTTTATAGTACTGTGTATCAAGCACTGAGCAAGGGCTTCATATGCATTATCTCAATCTTGTATTGTATTTTTCTACATTTTATGAATGAGAAAAATGAGGACTATAAAAGAATAATTAATTTGCTTAGGGTCATATGACATGCTAATGTTAAAGCCAGAATGTGATTCCAAACATTAGTTTCCAAATTTCTTCTCATACTTATCTTCTGCAAAACAGATTGTCAGAAGGAATCATATTATTAGAAAATAAATCATTATTTGAGGTTCTGGCTGGAGTCAAGCTTATACACAAGCCCATGGAATGAAGATCGGGACGCTGCTTTTTCTATTTCTACTTGTACTCCTAAGGGCAAACATAATTTAATTACTTGTGTTCTTTTATCAAATTAAAAGGTTAAGGGTGATTGTCTTAGTCCATTTAGGCTGCTATAGCAATAGCAGATTCAGTATCTGGTGAGGGCTTGCTCTTTGCTTTAGAGATGATACTTTCTAACTCTGTCCTTACATGGCAGAAGAAGGGAATAAGTTTCCTTGGGCCTCTTTTGTAAAGGAACCAATCTCATTTGTGAAGGCAAAGCCCTTATGTACTAATCACTTTCAAAGAGGTCTCTCCTCTTAATACTAATGCATTGGTGATTAGATTTTAATTTATAAATTTGGATGTGGGACACAAATATACATACCATAGCATTGGTTCTCTCTATTTTAGGCACGATAACTATAAGGGCCACTGAGAGGGCAAGAGACTGTCCCAGAATCACATATCAAATGTGTGACAGAAACAAGAACAGGACATGTGAGTTGTTAATCATAGCCCACCTGCACGCCCAGGCTAAGCCTAGATAAAAACAGGGTGAATTTCCAAACATGTTTAAGAATACAATGTTACTCCGAAAAAAAATTTTTTGGATATACCTCTTCCTTTCTTTCTCATCCCCCCCCCACTTTTTCTCAGCAAAAATTATGAAACCACAGCCACATTTTCCACCAAATTCTGTGGTGAGTTCCATGCTCTTCTCCAGACTTACTATCTCTTATCTTCATTTACCTCTTCTTCTCTACTCTTTACTGTTTTGTGCTAAAATCACTAACACTTAGGGAGCACTTTGAGGTGTTCCTCCCTTCCCCAAACACATATGTAAGAATCATTATATTTGTGCCCTGTTCATATGTAATATACAGTAATATTGCCATGTGAATATGGGGCCTACTCAGGATCCTTAGAGATGGTGGTGTTATGTCTTCTAAGGCAGCCTAGTGAACTCATTGTCAGGACTACTGTAGATAGTAGTAATCAAATATAGAAACATGCTGGAAGCTAATATTGGGAAAGCAAAGAATGTGCATAAGTCTAGGACAGCAACCGAGTGGGTTAGTGATTCTTATTTGTGTGTGTGGTAGTTTTACATGAACAACCTCAGCAGGTAGTATTCAAAGTTTACTTGCTTTCTTCCTGAGTTGTTTCATACTATATTTAATATAATGAGAACCACTATTATTTACAGAAGTGTGATATATCCTTTTTGTATGATAAGAAAAAATGATGGTTGACATAAATTGAATAAATCTTTACACTATATACCTAGCATAGTGTGTGTCAGGTGTATAATGTTAAGGTATATTAATTCATATAATCCATGCATAGACGCCAAAAGTAGATGTTATCATCTCCATTTTTCATTTCGGGGAACTGAGGAACAAAGAGAGTCAGTAGCTTGCCTAAGACTATATAGCTTCTATGTAGTAATGGTGAGGCTTTAATTAAAGCACTCTGATTCTAGAGCACACTTCTTTACCTATTCTTGTACACTGCATCTTAGTAGCATGGTCACTCTGATTCTTTCTGTCAGGGTACCTTAGTCCATTTGGGCTGGTATAACAAAATTATCACAGACCAAGAATTTGCAAACTCTCTTCCTAGAAAAAGTGCTGCATACCTCATTGCTGAATATTACTACCATCACCTTCAAAGTACTCCCATTTGGAACCTATGCACCAATGCCAGTACCTAGTCCACCCTTCAAAGTAATTTCGGAATACTTTTTTTGGAATGCCCATTAGCGCTATTGTCATATTACACTTGATGTTATGAATGTCATCACAATGTATTTCTTTTAATATTTCCTTTGTTTGGGGGCAGAGGAAGGTTTTGGGGGCCAGATCAGATAAATAAGGAGGATTCTGCAATACAGTTATTTGTTTACTGGCTAAAACCTCCCTCACAGACAGTGCTATGTAAGGTGGTACATTGTCATGATGCAAAATCCATGAGTTGGTGAAAAGTTCAGGTCATTTTCATCTTTTTCACTCAGTCTTTTCAGCACTTCCAAATAGTAAACTTGATTAACTGCTTGTCCAGTTGGTACAAATTTATAATGGACAGTCCCTCTGATATCAAAACAAAGTTAGCAACATCATTTTGACTCTTAATTTGGACTGATGGAACTTTTTGATTGTGCAGAATTGACTGACTTCCTTTGTATACTTTGATGCTTTATTTCAAAGTTGTATTAGTAAACCTGTATTTTATTACCAGTGATAATGTGGCCCGAAACATCATCTCCTGTGCGTTTGTTCATCAATGAGCTCCTTTGGGACCATTTTTGCACACATCTTTATCATGCCAAAATTTTCATGTAAAATTTTCCTATTTTTCTATTGATGTTTACTTGATCTGCTAGGCTTCTCAGAGTCAGCTGAGGATTTTGACACACAATATGACAAAGTTTGGCAATGTTTTCATCAGCTCTGCTTGTTATTGACCATCGTGACTTCTCTTCATCAGTGACACCTCTTTCCATTCAGAAAAATGCTATGTTAATTCATTTGTACACTGCCATTTTCTTTATGTCATTATTCCCATAAACTTGGACTAATATTTTTCTGATTTCACTCCCACTCTTGACAAGTTTAACAAGAAACTTAATGTTTGTTCATTGCTGTAATTCAATCCCTAACATTCTCATAATGGCACATAAAAACTTGCAAGAACAATAATGAATACCACTCAGCAAGACACCATCACACATTGACACTAACACAGCTGTGAGACACTGATATACCAAGGTTATAAAACCTTAACAAGTTTTTTTTTTTTTGAGACAGAGTCTCACTATATCACCCTCAGTAGAGTGCTGTGGCATCACAGCTCATAGCAACCTCAAACTCTTGGGCTTGAGTGATTTTGTTGCCTCAGCCTCCGTGACTACAGGCACCTGCCACAACCCTGGGCTATTTTTTGTTGCAGTTGTCATTGTTTAGCCAGCCTGGGTATATGTGGCTGGCGCCCTGCCTACTGATCTATAGGCACCACCACATAGCAAGTTTTTTGTACAGTGCTGCCAACATAAGCACAGGGTGGCAAGTTTATTAATTTAATTGTCAAACCTCCATATGAACAATAGAAATATATTTTTTACAGTTCTGGGGACAGGAATATACAAGGTAAAGGTTTTTGTAAATTGAGTGTCTGATGAGGTCCCACTTTCTGTTTGATAGATAGACATTCTTCTTCATGTATCCTCACATGGCAGAAGGGGTAAAGAGTTTTATGATACATCTATTATAAGGTCATTAATCTCATTTATGATGATACAAAAGTAGTCCTAATGACTGAAACCTCTGAAAGGAACTACAAAGGAGACAATCTGCAAGGAGTTGAGGTTGAAGGAATAATGCTGTAGCAATCCAAAGAGATCTGTTACCTGTTACTCCTAGAATGCTTCTGACACCTTAAAAAATCAATAATGTGTACTTGGCCTTTTACATACTTCATTCAATCCTCATAACAGCTCATTTATGTAGGTATTTATTGGTCCCCTACCCATCAAAAAAAGGAACCAAAGTCCTGAAAGGAAACAATTTTGTCCAAGGTCACAGAACTGGACCTAGAGAAGACTGACTTTAAAATCAGGCAGTTAGTTTTCAAAGCACATATGTTTAAATGTTGCAAATCATGTGGGAAATCTGGAGTTCAAAAACTCATGCGAATCAAAGGTCAGGCAATGAATCAGCAATCTTGAGAAAGTAAGAACCTCAAGCACCCATTTATTGAAAATCCAAGCCAGCAGCTGCTCAAACAGCCCAGATCCACAAGAGTGGCAACCAATGAAGGAGCAAGGCAATGAAAAATGAATTAGAAAACACCATTGAGAAATAGTAGAAAGGAAGTTTGAATTTCACCTATCATAGCTAAAAAACATCACTTGTGTATGTTTCCTGTTGGTGCTAAAACCATTTCAAGGGCTTAGATAGTCCAAGAGCTGTTCACAGAAGTTGGTTCAGTAGGAACATCTGAATGGGGTGGTGACAGCAGAAAAAAAGCATATTCAGATAAATACTTAATTGTGAGGGATGATGTGGAAAATAATTAAATCAACTATTAGGGGTTGGAAAAAAATACTAAACTCCTCCCCACCACATTTTTCCCTAACAATATTTTGATGATATTCCTTATAAGAAGTCACATATTGTTTTCTAAGACATTATTTCTTGACACAGCCTATCTGATTTTCAGGCAACTTCTGTGCTTCCAAACTTACTCTTTATGTTGAGCTTTAGTCTGCCTTCCAGTACTTTCCTCCATTAGGGTCCCAGTTAGTTGCACTAGGGTTACACTTGAATAACTGAAATCCCTGTCCACATGACAACTGACTTTGGGGCACATTTTGGAGAGGAATTGGGGGAGGATAAATTGTGTCTAGCCTAGCCTAATAGAAAGAGTAAGCATATATTGACTTTTTTCTTATGGAAAGGCTAGTTTGTTTGATCATGGAAAGTTTAGTTTCTTAAAGCTTGTCTTCTCCTACAGGGATTTTATTTTGGATTTGCCATTGTCTGATCTCATTCTTATGGATCTTCCAAAATATCTTCAAAGCAGTACCCCTCCATGATAAACTCAGTTGTTTATCTTTATTTACTTACTTCTATCCCTGAGGTTTTGGCACCATTCAGTGAAGAGTGTTCTGAATAAGCCAACCTCAGCAAACTGTCTTTATCTCACTATCTCTGTAATTATTACGTACATCCCCAAATAAATGGTTTCTTTTTAGCTAACCTATTAAGTTAGAATAAGCATTCAGTATTTACGGGGATATAACATAAATGAATTAGTAACAGAAAGAAAAGTCTTTATCTTTTTTTGATGACTTTAATGTTAAATTAGTAAGATGAAATAATACAAGTTAAGGTATATACAAAAAGTTATGCATTTTTTGGTGTGTTTGTGAGTTCATGTGTGATAGAGAATGAGAGATAATTAGTACCAGACAGAAAGAGGAAATGTGCCATACAGAATAGTCTGGAAAGATCATCCAAGATGCACAGCTTTTTGGCCTCTGTCTGATAAGAAAGGATGGAAAAAGGAAATAATAGCAACTATAGATGAAAAATGGAGTCTGTGAATCAAACTTAAGTTTATGAATCACAGAAAGAGAAAAATTCCATAATAAATACCTGTGATTTTTTTCTGACTAAATGTTCTAAAAATTAAGGAAAGACATATTAAGAAGTTGTGACAGTGTGAATTTAAGAATTAACAAAAGGAATACTTGGTTCTAATTTGAAATTCAAAGAAGCAGAAAAAAATTATTTTAACAGATGCTTGGAATGGAATTCCTTTTCTTTACTTTGAATGTGTGTATGAGCAGAGGGGCAGTGGGTTGGCAAAAGTCCAAATCTCCCAAGATACTAGTGTAGCTTTTAAAATAGAGACCTGTCAGGTGTCAGGGTGTGAAGCCCAACAAACATGGTTCAGGGGAACAAAAGGAAAGAGAAACACAGAAGGCTGAAAGAGAACAAAGATGAAAGAACCCTCCAGACAGACCCCAAACTATACTGGATGTTCTAAGAGCTCTTTTCATTTCCACTCCCATCAAAGCCAGATTTTAAAAGTACAAAGAAGCCCTGAAGCAATTTAGGGGAATAAATAGACCCTCAGGATGCTCACGAAGTAGACCAAAGCACCCACACATGAATGGGTGTTTACACACACACATTCATGAACGGAATTATTAGAGAATGAATGATAACCCATGAGCAATTTAGGTCAAAGATGCAGTCCTATAAATTTCTAAAACATCAGTAGTGAACTGGGTATTGAACAAGTTCCTTTAGCCCTAACCTACAGAGGGTGACACTCACAAACTTGCAATTAGCTCCTGTAGGAATTAGATGCCTTGGGAAGGAGATATTCTAGGGTTTTTTCAGTGTCAGGGAGAAAGGAAAGTTACCCTGAGTGCCAAGGCAAAAGGAGCTAGGCAGAATGTTTCTTCTATCCCTGCTGTTATCAAGTACATTCCTTGAAAAGTCTTGAGTGTATATTGTGTGAGACATGAAGTAAATGTTTTTAACCCAGTAATTTTGCTAAAGATGGTGAAAAGGATGAGTGGGTCCTTGCTCTTTCTATTAGCAACAGTTACAGAAAAGGAATGGAAGACATGCTGCTTATAAAATATAGGATGGGAGAAAACAAAGTCAAAGGATATAATCCTTTACCAATGACGAATTGACTTTCCTGTACTGAGAAGCTCATTCTGGATTTTAAAATGTGGTTATTTAATCTCTTCTTAGTGTCATGTTTTTTATAACTTACCCCAGAGAAGAAGCACATTTTCTTGGTCATGCTTAAAATGCAAAGATATTCAACCCTGAATAAATTAAAGGCAACATAAAGTAAATAACCTTTATTCATTATAATGCTCTCAGCTCTAGTTGAATAAAAAATCATCTCTATTTTACCTAAATTTAAATGACAGAGTACCCTGGATCAAAATTATAATGACGTTTATCCTATTATCTGATGCCTCTAAGACGTTGAAGTGATTCATAAATATAGTTCTCCATGTTTCAGACACATTTTTCACTTTTTGGACAGTTATTACATACATTAATTTTCTGATGATAATTCCAATGTAACAACCATATGAAAAATCTAAGTCTTGTTTTCCTATCATAAAGAAGAAAGTAAGAAAAATTTTGAAAGCCATGAATCAGAATATTAAAGATTCTTCAGATATCAATTAGGAAGTAAGGTGATATTCTGTGTGTCAGAATTAGATTGGATAAGAAGTATAATATTGTTTTAGTTAAAGGTACTTTTTAATGCAGTGTTTTCCTAACTCAGGTAGGGAGATATGATAGCTTTATCAGCATAATTAGTAGGCAAAAAATATATAGTTGTAGTATAAGGTTGATTCTTGGTTGATTCTAACAAATAAACACATAAATAATGCAGATGAAAAAGCTTATTGAAGCAGTTTGAAAATCCAATAACTTGAGAATAAACATTGGCTTTCTTAGTTGACTGCTTTCTGAAGGCCTGAATGTATTACTCTAAAGTGAGGCTAGTGGGTTTAACTCTGTATCATTGCTCTCAACAATACTCCCCTAACCTTATCTAAGTATCATGCAAATGCATGTAGTTGACCCCAAGGGAACTGGACCAAAGACTGGGAAAATGGCCTAAATCTATCTATATCAATGGAAAAACAACCATTGTATTGAATTGTATTCCTACTTCATAAATGAAGGGCAGCATATTATCAGTAATGAAAAATGTCACTTTTCTTTGAAAGCATCTATTTTAGGATACGCGTGGTTCTTCACATCATTGTTAAAAGTCTCAAATGAACCATAGAGGATACTGGGAATCATGCACAATAAGGCATGATTGGTAGTATACTTCCTACCCATTGTTTTGAGGCAAAACAGGCTGATTTCTTTTCCAGTATAAGACCTTTCTTTCAGACATACCCAAATTGTAACATTCCCATCCTGCTCCTTTAGTAGTTCATTTTATTTCATGTCATTAATTTTATTTTATAAATTAGTGTTACCAAAATAATATATGTACATAGTAAAAAATATAATTTATGTTGAAGAAAACAATGCCTTTATTCATATCTATTCATTCTCCAGTCTCATTTGAAACTTTCAGCTATTCTATTTACCTTTATATTTCTATATGATGTGCTTATATTGCATTTTTTTATTTTTCAACATTAAACATTGTCTATTAACTTCTTGTAAAAGAATATAAGGAATTAAGGTCGCTAACTTTTCTCTCACATACATTCACTTCTCCTGTTATTTAAAATCCCATGCCTATGTAAATAGTTTTCACTATTGAACTAAATGTTCTACCATGACACCATTTCATTTCTTTTACAATTTTTTGTCATTATTTTTTTCATTTTTTCTTGTTTTTTATCTCTCTCTCTCTCTCTTGCTCTCTTTTTATTGTTGGGAATTCATTGAGGGTACAAGAAACCAGGTTACATTGATTACATTTGTTCAGTAAAGTTCCTCTTACAATTGTATGTTGCCCCCAAAAGGTGTGTCACACATCCAGACCCCACCCCCTCCCTCCTTCCCTCTCTCTGCTCTTCCTTTCCCCCACCTGTTTTTTATCTCTTAAATGCCTTTCTAGAATTACCAATGCCTACAAGTATTTTTTTAGAAGTACTTGAATACTTGGAAAAAAGTTGTAGTTCAATTTCCCACCCCAAAAGCTTGTTTCTAATAGCCCTGTATTTTTCTGTTTCAATCTAAAGTGACAGCTCTCTGTTCTCTAGGGCTGGAGCACAATTGTCCTGTTTTTCCTTTCATTGTTCTGTGTTGGGTTACCTACTTCATCGATATTATTATCTTTCTAGGTTTACTGTTTCACTTTGATAAACATATGATACCCAAGAAAAGACATATACTAAATAAAGTTTTGAGTTCTCATATCAGTTCTTAAAAGTACTCTTTTTTTTTTTTATTTTTGGAGTTTTTTGGCCGGGGCTGGGTTTGAACCCGCTACCTCCGGCATATGAGGCTGGCACCTTACTCCTTTGAGCCACAGGCGCCACCCTAAAAGTACTCTTTTTAAAAAAGAATTTCCCTCAATTTAAAAAATTGCTTGGTAATTCTTGGATATATATGAGTGATACATTATAAAGTTGATCATAAGTTTTGTGTGTATGTGAGATGAAAAGATGAAGGTTGCTGTTTGATAAGTGTGCTTGAATGGTGATTATGCAGGAGCAGACTTTGTAATAGGGACACTCCATATGTCAGAGTTTTTTTTTTTTTTCCTCTAGTATCCTCAGTTTCTACAAGTAGAGTAATAGTGATACATATCTAGCTGTGTCTAGGAATAGGAAAGAGGAAAGGAGTGATGAGTGATGGTGTTACTGTTCAATAAGAGACTTTTACTTAATCTCCTTGTTCTCAGCCTTGTACTCTATCCTTGTCCTACACCATAGTCCTGCAGTAGGGAGCATCCTCAGCTCAATTTTTTCCAGAAACTATACTTTTCCTTCTTCTTTGGAGAAATAAGGGGTAATTACCACCTGCATAGATCAGGAAAGGGGACTGTTGAGGCCAAGCACTCTGCATGTCATCTTACAACCCCCAAACATCTTGTTTTCAATACCACACCACTTTCTTGCCTTCTGCAGTACCTGCCTCCAAGCCCTGAACCTCAGATTCTGCAGGGATACTGAGACATGTTCTCATTGTTCTTATTCTCTGCAGGTACTTAAGTTAAAAATTCCTTTATTCTGCTAAATCAGTTTGTACCTTTCCACTTTTCATTTTCTAAAAATCTATTGAAACCTTTTGTCTACTATTGTCCCTTCTTCTATTTTCATATGCCTCTCAGTTTATGTGATTCATTTATTTTATTTTTGGTGTTTTTATAGAGATCTGTGAAGGAAACTAAATGAACTCATGGCCAGTTTGCTATACTTAACTATAAGTCTCTTTCTTCGTAACTTTTCTATAAGCCTGGTGGTTTGTACATTCTTTTCTGTTTATCTATGAGTAAGTTGATTTAGTGTGGCTTTTACAGAAAGGACAAGAATGCTAAACTAAAGTAGCATGTGTATGAAGATTATATGTTGACTCCCCTTCCTATGTGAAGTTGTTTTATTTTTCTAGATTTTAAAAGACATTATCAATACCATATAGGAACTATTACAAATTGGAAAAAAATTAATATCAGTGTACTTTTAATAAATTGTTTTTCAAATACTTTGTGTCCTAAACCTTCTGGTGAGTGAATTATAAAGAAATATTAGGTTGAAATCCCACAAAGGCAAATTCAACCATTTGTATGAGAATTTTGTTCAACTAACTTGCATTTATTATTTCAACAAAAACATAATATAATAATATACAGCTCAAGTTCCACTGAAAAGTTTCCTGCAATTCTGAGAATACTGATTTCTCATTTATTTAGTGATATCCCTGCCAGTGAAAAATGATGTAGCCTCTACTATTTTCTTGTTTTTAAATTTTTAATTATTATGAGTATATCTTTACAGGGTACATGTGATGTTTTCATACAGGCACACAAATTAATCAAGTCAGGGTAATTGTGATATCTATCATCTCAAGCATTTATCATTTCTTTGCATTAAGAACATTGTAATTCTACTCTTTTAGTTATTTTAAAATAGAACCTGCCTTTTATTGGCTATGGCTCACTTTGTTGTGCTATCGAATATTATCCATTCCATCTCACTATATTTTTGCACCCATTAACTATCCAAATTTTATCCTTCTCTCCCTACAACACTTCCTAGACATCAGTAACCATCATTCTACTCTATATTTGCACGAGATCAATTATGTTTAATATTTAGCTCCTACATATAAAAGAGAACATGCTAGATTTGTCTTTCTGTGCTTGGCTTACTTTGCTTAACATAATGGTCTCCAATTCCCTCCATATTATTGCAGAAGGCAAGATTTTATCCTTTTTTGTGACTATATAATGGTCCATTGTATACCACAACCTTTTTATCCATTCATCCATTGATAGGCACTTAGGCCAATTCCAAAACTTGGCTATTGTGACTAGTGCAGCAACAGGCATGAGAATCTTTTCAGATATCCTTTTAATATATCGAATCTCCTTTCTTTGGATATATACCCAGCAGTGGAATTGTTGGATCATATGGTCGTTGTATCTTCAATTTTTAGAAACCTCCATACTATGCTCTATGGTGATTGCACTAATTTACATTCCCACCAACAATGTACAAGAGTTCCCCTTTCTCAACATTCTTGCCAGCATTGCTATTTGCCTGTCATTTTGATAAAAGCCATCTTAACTGGGGTGAGATGATATCTAATTGTAGTTTTTATTTGCATTTCTTTGATGACTAATGATGTTGACCATTTTTTCATGTACCTGATCACCATTTTGTATACCATCTTTTGAGAAACATCTGTTTGGATCTTTGTCTATTATTTTTTCTTGGATTATTAATCTCCTGTCAGATGGGCAGTTTGAAATTATTTTCTTACATTCTGTGGGTTATCTGTTCACTTGGTTGATTGCTTCTTTTGCTGTGTAGAAGCTTTTTAGCTTGATGTGATCCCACTTGTACAATTTTGCTTTGTTGACTATTCTTTGGAAGTATTACTCAAGAAATCCTTTTCCAGATCAGTGTCCTAAAGCATTTCCCCAATGTTTTACTTTAGTACTTTCATAGTTTCAGATCTTTAATTGAAATCTTTAATCTACCCCAATTCTGATTTTTATATATGACAAGAGGTAAGAATCTAGTTTTAATTCTTTTGCATATGGATATCCAGTTTTCCCAGCATCATTTATTGAAGAAACCATCCTTTCTCCATTGTATATTCTTGGGAACTTTGTCAAAGATAAGTTCACTATAGGTATATGAATTTATTTCTGTTTTCTCTGTTCTATTCTGTTAGTCTTTGTGTCTGTTTTTATGGCAGTACTATACTGTTGTAACTACTAGAGCTCTGTAATTTCATTTAAAATCAGCAACTGCAGTTGCTCCAGTATTGTTCTTTTTGATAAGGATGGCTTTGGCTATTCTGGGCCTTCTGTGGTTTCATATATATTTTAGGACTATTTTTTTCTATTTCTTTGAAGAATGTCATTGGTATTTTAATGGGGCTTGAAATGAATCTGTAGATGGCTTTGAGTAGTATGAACATTTCAACAATATTAATTCTTCCAGTTCATGAGCATGGAATAAGTTTCCATTTTCTATGGTCTTTTTAGTTTCTTTCATCAATATTTCATAGATTCTATTATAAAGATCTTTAACTTCTTTGATTATATTTATTCTTATTTATTTTATTTTGTTTGCAGCCATTGTAAATAGTATCTCTATATTTTTCAGATTTTTTACTACTGGCATATAGAAATGCCATTAGTTTTCACGTGTTAATTTTGTATCCTACAAAATTACAGAATATTTGTGCCAGTTTAAGTAGCTTTTTGTGGAGTTTTTGGTTTTCCCTAGATATATGATCTTATCATCTGCAAATAACAATTCAACTCCTCCTTTTCTAATTTGGGTGCCCTCTATTCCTTTATCTTGTCTTATTGGTCCAGGTAGAACTTCCAGTACTATGTGGAATGATAATTGTGAAAGTGGATATCCTTGCCTTGTTCCAAATCTTAAAGGAAGACTGGGTGCCGTGGCTCATGCTTGTAATCCCAGCACTCTGGGAGGCTGAGGTGGGGTGGGGGGGATTGACTGAGCTCTCAAGTTCCAGACCAGCGTGAGCCAGAGCAGGACCTCACCACTAAAAGTAGCCAGGCATTGTGGCGGGTACCTATAGTCCCAGCTACTTGGGAGGCTGAAGCTAGAGAATTTCTTGAGCCCAAGAGTTGGAGGTTGTTGTGAGCAATGACACCTCAGCACTCTACCGAGGGTGACAAAGTAAGACTGTGTCGAGAGAGAGAGAGAGAGAGAGA
>NW_003852505.1:522087-557203 GCF_000181295.1 Otolemur garnettii | reverse complement strand
TGCCCGGCTATTTTTTGGTTGCAGCCATCATTGTTGTTTGGCGGGTCGGGCTGGGGATTTGAACCCGCCACCTTAGGTGTACGTGGCTGGCACCTTAGCCGGTTGAGCTATAGGCGCCAAGCCCATTATGATATTTCTCATGGGTCTGTCATATACGATTTTTATCATGTTGAGGTAATGCTCTTCTGTTCCCAATTTTTTGAGAATGTTTATCATGATAGATGTAGAATTTTATCAAATCCTTTGTACTATTTTTTGTTTATATGATGTATCACATATATTGAACAGTCCTTGCATCCCTAGAATTAATCTCACTTGATCATTATGAATAATATTTTGGATGTATGTTGAATTAGGTTGGTCTGTATTTTGTTGATGATTTTTGCATCTATGTTCATCAAACACATAGTTTTACATTTTTTCTTGTATCTTTATTTAGTTTTGGTATCAGCGTGATATGGGCCTTATAGAATAAGTTTGAAAGTATCTGCTCCCTAATTTTTTGTAATAGGTTAAGTAGATTTGGTATTAGTTCTTTGAATGCTTGACGGAATTAAATAGTGAGCTATTGATGGGAGAATTTTTATTACTGCTTCTATCTCATTATTTGTGATTGATTTATTTGGGTTTTGGATTTCTTCCAACTTCAATCTTAGTAGGTTGTATGTGTTTAGGATTTGTCCATTTCTTCTAGATTTTCCAATTTATTGGCATATTTGCTCATAGTAATCTCTAAAGAGCTTTTGGATTTGTTCAGTATCAGTTATATTGTTTCTTTTTTATCTCTGATTTTATTTATTTGAGTCCTATCTTTTTTATTAATTAGACAGGCTAAAGGTGTATCCATTTTGTTTATCTTTTTAATAAACCAAATTTTTCTTCATTTCTTTTGTTTCAATTTTATTTATTTCTGTTCTGATATTTATTATTTATTTTCCTCTACCAACTTTAAGTTTGGTTTTCTCTTGTTTTTCTGGTTCTTTAAGATGGATTGTTTTATATGAACCTGTTCTATGTTTTTGATGTAAGCACTTATTGCTGTAAACTTTCCTGTTATTACTGCTTTGTTTTATCTCATGAATTTTGATATGCTGTGTTTTCATTTTTATTTTTTCTAAAATGCTTAAAATTGCCTTCCTAATCTCTTTATTGGCCCTGCTGGTCATTCAGGAGCATGTTATTTAATTTCCATGTATATATGTAGTTTCCATTGCTCCTCTTGTTATTGATTTCTAGTTTTCTTCCATTATGGTCAGAGCAAAAAACTTAGTATTATGTCAATTTTTTGAAATTTTAAAGACTTGATTATTTGTGGCCTATCATATGGTTTACCCTTGAGAATGATTCATGAGTTGAGAACATGTTTTCCTACAGGTTCTGGATAATATATTTTGTAAATATCTTAGATGATCTACTCCATTTATAGTATACATTATGTTAAATGTTTCCTTGTTCATTTTCTGTCTGGATGATCTGTCCAAGGCTGAAAGTGGAATTTTGAGGTCTTTAACAGTTATTACACTGTGGTCTACTTCTCTTTTTAGCTCTGATAATATTAACTTTATATATCTGTGTGCCAAGTGTTGGATTCTTACATATTTAGAATTGTTACATTTTCTTTCTGAATTGACTCCTTTATCATGATATAATAACTTTCCTTTGTGTCTTTTTAAAGCTTTTTGTCTTGAAATATATTTTATCCGGTAGACTTCTAGCTACTCTTTTTTTTTTCTTTTGGTTTTCCATTTGTATAGAATATCTTTTTTCCCTCCTTTTATTTTCAGTCTTATGTATCTTTATAGGTGAAGTAGTTTTCTTGCTAACAACACTGAAACTCTTTCGGTGAAGAGTTTCATCCATTCACATTCAATGCCATTTTTGATAGGTTAAGTGTCATCTTCTGCATGTTGTTATTTGATTTCTAGTTGTTTTGTGGTCCTCTCTCTCTTTCTTCCTTCTTTCATATCTTCCTTTGCTAAAGGTGATTTTCTCTGGGAGTGTGTTTTAACTTTGTTATCTTCAGTCAATAAATTAGTGCTAACTTGTTACAGTAGCCATGGGAAACTAATATATAAATTACATTCTGAAACTTCATTTTATACATTGAGTTTATTTATTGAACCCTAACTAGTATAATGATTACGAAGATGATATGGACGTTATAAGGATGACATGTATGAGAACCATGATTTTGGGTAATTTATAGTCCATTTGATGAGATTTTGCATTGTTTCAGGCATGCTAGATATTTTTTGGGACAATCTCTTTCCCTTTCTCTCTCTCTCTGTCTCCCTCTCTCTCTTACACACACACACGCACTGAAGGCCCTAGTTCACTTATCCAAAGATATACCAATTGAGCAGAAGTAAGGTACCTACCAGAGTAGGAGCAGAAGAAGCATTATTACTTTGACCCTTTGAGTCAGACAGTGGTGGGGCAAATACTGGTCCAAGTACTGCATTGCCTTTTCAAGTGCAAGAAATCTGATTTTGTGCTTGTAGGTGTGATGTATATCACTGCTCATGAAGAATTAAATAATGCATTTATATTTAAGGGAATATTGATAAGCATAGGTTTTTCCTATTTCTTGTTCTCAGAGTTTTGTGTTTTAGGTTCTCAGTATCATCATATCTTATTCATGGTAAAAAAGCAAAGTCAGTGAGTGCCCAGGTACCAATGAAAAATATTTCTTCCTTGAACTCTCCAATGGGTCTGAAAGCCCATTTCCCTATGTGTATTTGAGTATGTGAATTTAATTGCTTTATATTTAAGGTATAAATTGATAAGAGAAATATGTACACATGCACTGAAACACACAAGCAGACATATTGCTTCAGATAGTTCTAAAGAAACATTGTTAAGATTATTAATGTAGTCTCTTAAGTGAACAGATCCAAAACAACTTTTAGGATAACTGAGTTTCAAAGGATCATCAGGAGAAATTAATAATGTAGAAAAGAAAACCTCTTTATTAGGAAATAAAGACAATGACATAAACTGAAAATGTTGGATCATGTTTATAATTTTTTTCTCTCTTCATAGCCTACAACAAAGATAGATATAGTGACAGAGAAAAACTGGGGATCTATAAAGTCCTAGCAAATCTAAAATGTGGGAACAGGGTTAGATTAAATAGCAGTCAATGGCTTATTTAGTATTGCAACCATAGTCATTCAATTCTATAATGATCTACTGGGAGCTTAGTATGTATTCATTAGGTTCTGTGGTGATATAAAGATGATTCAGACACAGGTTTGCCATACAGTAATTTTTATTCTAGAATTTTGGCATAACTATCCATATAATTCTAACTCAAGGTCTCATAAAGGGGCTACTAAATAGAAGGACAGGACCATGTTATTCAAAGAGAGAGAGATATCAAATAAATTTGTGATGAGAGATAAGACTCATTTTTAAAGAGAAGGGTAGAAGAAAAGCCAAAAGTCTCAATGAGGAAGAAAGTATTCAAATAGATCTAGACAGATGAGTAAGAGTTCAATAAGAAAAAAGATATTAAGGAGCATCGTGAGCAAAATCATAGCACTGGCAAATGTGGATTTTTTTGAAAACAACATTAATTTCATCATTCATTTGTTCATCTAAATCTCTGCTCTGTGAAAACTGTTTTACTCTAACTGAGGTTACAATGGAAGAAAGGAGTATTTGACCCAAGCACATTTCAAGTTTTAATAACATAGATAGCAATTATATGTTTTTTTCAAATGATCAAGATACAACCTTCTGCATTGAAGTGAGTAAATATGTGAATCAGAAAAGTACAATGACATCTTTCTGTTACAGAGGCATTGTTAACTGCATCTCTAATGGATTTCCTTCTTTCTGAGTTACTGCCACTAATGTTCGTTTACACAACAAATAAATTATTTATACCATGACAAGTACTTTGAGGATATAACTGTGAAATAATCCTGAGTCTTCCCTCAGTGAGCCCAGAGTGTTTTGGATGCTATGATTATGTTGAATACAGAGTACAAGTTACTTTTGGAGCCTCACTTCCCTCATGCCTGAAAATGGAACTTAAAATAACTTTCTTGCATGGGTGTGTGGTGAGACATAAATTACTGAATATGAAAGAATAGCTAAGATGTATGTAGTTATATGTGGTCACAATCATGTGAATCTGGCTAGTATGCTTCACACTTGCTTTCATATCTGCGTGGCTTTGAGGAATATTCCCGGTAAGAATGAACTATGGTAAGTGCCTGTTCTTCCATTTGCTGCAGTGATGAGTCAAATGAATGTCCAGATTCTAATACACTGGCCTGGCTCTCTGATTCTTGGCTATAGGCACTATTTATAGAGTAAGTAAGTTTGAACTCCATTGGCTTATAGAGAAAAGAGATTCTTAGCTGGGATTATTCGGACACTTGAACACGTAGTTCAAGCTAGTTCTGCTGGGGCTTCTGAGTTCTCTGTTTCATCAGACTACAACTCTTCTTCAAAGTGAACCTTGTTAGATACTTTAGATGATGTCTTTTTTTTTTTTTTCCAAGTATAATGTGCAGCATCAAACTGAAAGCTTTCAGAAATCTATATGGGGATAACTTTTACTGAAAATATTGCTCTTAATGCAAACACATTCACCTAAGAATAATGGAACAAAGGTCAGTTTACAGTTTATTGCTTTTAGAAGAAGGAGGAATGGACTTTTGAAACTGATTGCTTGAGTGAACACAATTTGTACTAATTTGCCTTTCAATTGGACTTGTGACAGCTTTCAGCTATGTTTGAAACACCAGAGAAATTTCTCTTTTGTCCCTTGAAGGGGAAGTGGCTAAATTGATTTGAGTTATTTGCCCAGAAAACTGTCTTGCTATCTGGGAAACTGTCTCTCTGGATGCACGTAACAGCCTTTAATATAAAGACAGGGCCCTGGGCCATCGCTACCTTCTATAATTATGACACACACAATATTTATCATCAATAAAAATGTGTAGTTTCTCTTTGGAAATGTTATGGCTCAATTGCAGCTCTTTATCATTATTTCTAAATAAAAATCTCTGAATGGGTTGTGAGAACTGCCAAACAGGTGTTATTTGAACAAACTAACAAACAAAACACTTGAAGAATTCTGATTACATTTTTCATAGAAGTTTCAGCTTAGATAGAATAATAATCCTGGGCACTGGTTTCCTTCAAAAGGCTACACCTGAGGAATTTGAGTGCTAGATCTCTGGAAGATAGGATAGAGTAGCACTGCTTTAGTATTATGTGGAAGGTGGAAAAAGCATGAAAGCTAGATTCCATGTCCCTCCCCAGTAAATTGCCTATTTCTACCTGGTAAATAATGGTTATATTGTATAATGTTTCATGTACTGGTGAGAGGGATTTATATTTTGGGTAAAATGTCCCATAAATGTCTGTTAGGCCCATTTGTAATAGAGTTTCATTAAGTCCAGTGTTTATTGATTTTCTGCTTGTATGATCTGTCCAATTCTGTCAGTAGGGTTTTGAAATTTCCAGAAGTTATGATGCTACTGTTTATCTCTTTGTTAATATCTAGTAGGCTTTGCTTTATGAATCTGGACACCCCTGTGGTAGGTACATAAATATTTAGGGTTGTTAATTCTTCTTGTTGAATTACTACCTTTACCATTGCTTAATGATAATCTTTGTCTTTCTTTACTATTCTTAACTTAATGTTACTTTTATCTGATATGAGAATAGCTACACGTGCTTTATTTTGTTTTCTATTTACATGTAATAATTTTTTCATCCCTTCCCCTTGAGTTTTTATGAGTCCTTGTGGGTTAGATATGTTTACTAGGGATGGCAGATATATGAGTTGTATTTTTTCATTCATTCAGTCAGCTTGTGTCTCTTTAGTGGGGCATTTAGATTGTTAATGTTGATTGATAGAATTGATATGTGGAATGCTACTCTGTTCATCCTGTCGAGTATTCCTTATTGCTCTGTTTCATCTCTTGTCTTATCGTGTTCTGTGAGGTCTGAACTTGAGTGTTCTTACACTAGTAGGTGTCTATTGTGGTGATCACTGTATAGTTCTATTCTGAGTATTTCCTGCAGGGCAGTTATTATATTATCTTGACAAACTCCCTCAGTGTGGTTTTTGTTTTGTTTTGTTGTGGAAAATTTCTTATTTCTCCTCATTAAAAAATAAAAAAAAACCTTAGTTTTTCAGGATAAAATATTCTTGGCTGGCAACTGATCTATATATGAAGACTGAAGATAGATTCCCAATCCCTCCTGGCTTGTAAGGTCTCAGTCAGGAAGTATACAGGTAGCTAGTGGGTTTTCTTTTTTAAATTTCTTGATTTTTTTGCCTCATGGCTCACAGAAGTTCTTCCTTCATGTTGATTTTGGCCACCCTTATAACAAATGTCTTGGTGATTACTTCTTTACTGTGAATCTTCCAGGTGTTCCTTGAGCATCTTGTACCTGGTATCTACATCTCCAAGACCAAGGAAAATTTCCTTAATTATTCTCTCAATAACTCTTTAGGGAGAACCTAAGATTCCAGCTTAAAAAGTATAATAA
This sequence comes from Otolemur garnettii, assembly GCF_000181295.1. Taxonomy (NCBI): domain Eukaryota; kingdom Metazoa; phylum Chordata; class Mammalia; order Primates; family Galagidae; genus Otolemur; species Otolemur garnettii. The sequence continues at coordinate 550,684 of NW_003852505.1, read as the reverse complement.
ATATATAAATAAACTGAAAACTCATGTGGGGAGGAACTAGCAAAAAAACCCTGGTGATATAAAAAATCAAGAGTAGATAGAATCCTGTGGGACATTACAAGGGAGATATAGGTGAAAATACCAATGGATGACAAATAAGATGAATGGAAATGACGAGAAGATGGTAAAAGAAATCCAAAAGTAAGTTCAGAAACTGTCTCAAGTGAACCTTTCTAAGAGTAGAATGTGAACGTTTTAAAACAATAACCGAGAAAATGACATGAAGGCTGTGTTGACCAGTTTAATGGAAGTATTTCAGATTGTGTGTGAAAACTCCACACTGTACCCCAGAAGTGCATTAATGTACATAGTTACCATTCAATAAAAAAATAAAAATAAAAAAGAGTACCAAAAAAAAAAGAAATTAATGAAATTAAATACAAATATAATGATAGCTAGCATCTTTGTCCCTCTCTCCAGATGTCCAAACTCTGGGGTCAGACAGATCCCCTGGAATCCACTGGCCCTGGTCACTCTTGCAGTCTGAGCTGGAGCTGGGAAATATTTGTGTAGGAATGCGTGAGATGAAAACTGAGGGTCTGAAGCTCCCTGGGGAGGACAAAGGCTCACAGTGAGTGAATAAGTACTATGCCACTTGATATCAGGGCTCAGGTCTGGGATGATAGGAAGGACTTCAACGATTCTGACAGGCTGGTGCTTTGTCCTTAGAAGCTCACAGTTCCCTGGCCTGGTGGTACTATCTTTTGGGATTGTGAGGATAAAAAGGCTTTTCAGCAGCTTTCAAACATGCTAACTGCCAGAGATGTGAGGGAGGGAAAAACAAACTCCTTGAATTACCCTTTTCACTGGACTCAAAGCCTCTTGGGGTTGTCCTCTGTCAATATCTTGTTCCTTCTTGTTCTGCTCCATGACTTCTTCTGGTTGAATCTCTTGTAGGTCCTGGCACTTTTCCCTCAGAATTCTATCCAATTCATGTTTGTATGTGTGTTTATTTGTTTCCTTCTTTTCATTTAAAATGTTTTCTTCTTTATGTAATGATGTTGTAGCTGGTATTTTTGGTCTGCTATCTTCCTCAGTCTTTCTCATCCATTGTTTTACAGAGATATACTTCATATTATTTTCATGCCTTAAATGCATTAACTTGGTAATGTCACTTACATTTTGATATAATGTGAAAAACATTCTTTTTTATTTTTCAATAAATTATTTTCATCTAAAATCCTAAATCGGTATTGACTCTAAAGTAGCATTTAATATCAATGATATCACTCAACATAATGATATTTAAATTATTTAAATATCAATGTTATGAGTATGATGTATATATTCTGTGGGTATAGGCCTAAGAAATAAAAGAGATAACTGGTGAAAATATGCCTAGAAAAGGTAACATAGTTTGATCTTTAATCTCAGAATAGTTTATGTATATATAGCAGGATGTATATTAAGTATCCAGATTAAAATTTCTTTAATATGTATGAGGTGATGCTGGGCACAGTGGCTTATACCAGTAATCCTAGCACTCTTGGAGGTCCACATGGGTGGACCACTTGAGCTCAGGAGTTTGAAACCAGCTCGAGCAAGAGCCAGACCCCCACATCTACTAAAAATAATAAAAAATTAGATGGACATTGAGGTGGTGCCTATAGTCTTAGCTACTGGGGAAGCTAAGGCATGAGGATCACTTAATCCCAAAGAGTAGGAAGTTGCTATGAGGTTTCATGGTGCTATCACACTCAACCCCAGGGTGACAAAGTGAGACTATGTCTTAAAAATAAACAACAACCAAAAAAGCCTCATATGTATGAGTTTAGAATTATACTGTGAAATAGAAAGCATATTACCTTCCTCAGGTACAGTGATGCTATGCATCAAACAAGCTCTAAGGAAATTTATTTTTTATTTAAAATATCATAACCATAATGTGCAAGATTATTTCTCAATCTTTTATGAATTTCTCTCATGATTATAACTGTAGTACCTAGGTGATTAATGAGTCAATTAAAAATGATATCAATCTATTATCCACCTATCTGTGAGCAAGCAAAGATCACTTGGAAGAGAATGTCTATATTAATTCCTTAGAATACTTAGAACAATGGGTGCATTTAATAAATGATTAATAACAATAAAGATAAGCATGTATTATAGGAGAGTATATTATAACTTTAGATTAGTTTTTGGAAATGCATTGCTGTGAACAGATCCAATATTGATATAAGAAAAGAACTATGAACTGAAAACATCAATAATAAACTTTTCTTTCAAGCAAAATATAAGAATGTATATTAATCATTATTATTACGTTTTTATGCTTATTTTGTTTAGGCCTGTTCAGTTTTTTACCTAAATACTTTTCTGAAGTTCCTACATTTCCACCTACCAAGTGAAGCCATACTAGTTACTCTATCCAGATAGAGGGCAAGCTTAAATACCAGAACCCAATTCTTTATGACCTAAACTGGTTGTGGACTCCTGTCTCTTGGCTCCATAGAGTAAACCTTGGAGTTCCTGGTTACATGAACATGACTTGGCCAGAATTACTTCAGATAAAGTACTATACACCAAGATTTGTTAATTTATTAGGGTCACAGATTGCTTAAAAAAACTTATAAAATCTATGCACTGCTTCCTATTTCCATAATAATTTGGGGTTATTTGTATAGCCCTAGAACCTCATCTATGAGCCCCAGGTTAAGAAGCATTGCCTCAAAGTGTCACAAGGTCTTGATGATAATTTGGAGCTACAAACAAAGATTATGGGTAGGTGATATATATATATATATATTTTTTTTTTTTTCAGTTTTTGACCAGGGCCGGGTTTGAACCCACCACCTCCAGTATATGGGGGGCTGGTGCCCTACTCCTTTGAACCACAGGCGCCGCCTGGAAAGTGGCATATTTTAAATTTTAATGGGGAAAGTTAATTTCCAGTGAAGGCAGATTTGTGTAATTTATCACTTTATTTGATATTGTCCAGAGACTCAAGTAAAAATATCATGACATAAAAACATTTAATATAAAACTACATGTGGAAAATAACATAACAGTTTTATTTATGTTATTAGGATTAAGGTCTGAATATTTTTCTTTAGAATTGTGGCTCATTTGTGTTGGAAAGAATATGATGTGATCATTCATCTTGTCCAACAGCTCTTCTGATGCTTGAATTTCTTTTATGTTTTTCAGTTTTCTTGGTTGCTTCAGAGTTAGCCATTACATTTTTAACATGTGAGGATGGAGTGATTATTTTTTTAGTTTAAGAATGCTTTTTCTTTCTTTATTTTTTTTTTATTTCAGATTAATATGAGGATTCAAATGATTAGGTTACATTGTTTGCTTTTGTCAGGCAAAGTGCAAGTTGTAGTTGAGCCCTTCACCCGGGAGTTGTGCTGTATACCTGTAAATTGTACCCATTAGGCTAGAGTTTACCAATTCTCTTCCCTTTTCTCCTTTTCCTTCTCTCTTCTTCCCCTCCTCCCCACTTAAATTTGATTATGTTTTTCTTTCATGTGGGCATGTAGTTGTTTTCCTATTGCTTTAATATTATTATTGAGTACATTGGATACTTGCTTTTCTCTTCTTGTCATACTTTACTAAGGAAAATGTTCTTCAACATCATTCAAGTATAAACAAAAGATGTAAATCTCCAATTTTTTGTTGCAGGTATTGGCTGGGGCTGGGTTTGAACCCACCACCTCCAGCATATGGGGCTGGCGCCTTACTCCTTTGAGCCACAGGCTCTGCCCCTAAATCTCCACTTTTTATGGCTGAATAATATGCCATGGTAAACATACACCACAGTTTATTAATCCTTTCATTTGCTGTTGACATACAAGTTAATTCCACATCTTAGCAATTGTGAATTGAGCTGTGATAAACATTATAGTGTAAATGTCCTTATGATAAAATGATTTCTTCTCTTCTAGGGACATACCTAGTCATAAGATTGCAAGATCTAATGGAAGGTCTACTTTTAGGTCTTTGAGGATACTCCATACCTCTTTACAAAATGGCTATATCAGTTTGTAATCCCACCAACAGTGTAAAAGTGTTCTCTTCTTTCTACATCCATGCCAGCATCTGCAAATTTGGAACTTTGTGATGCGGGCTATTTTCACTGGGGTTAGATGATATCTCAAGGTGGTTTTGATTTGCATTTCTCTGATGATTAAGGATGATGAGTGGCTTTAAATATTTTTATTGGCCATTTTTCTGTCTTCTTCTGAGAAGTTCTGTTGAAGTCTCTTGCCCTCCTAAATATGAGATTCTTTGCTCTTTTCTTGTTGATTAGTGTTCTCTGTAGATTCTAATTATCAAGCCCTTTGTCAGATTTATAGCATGCAAATATCTTCTCCCATTCTGATGGCTATTTGCTTTAGTTGTTGTGCCCTTAGCTGTGTAGAAGCTTTTTAGTCTGATAATGTCCCATTTATTTATTTTTGGTGTTGCTAAACATGCTTTTTCTTTACATAAGGAAAGTCTAGCCTATTGTGATCTCTGGTGTATTTCTCAAAATTATGAACAATAAAGCAAATGGTTTCCTGCTGTAAAAAAAATGTAACAGGATGGCACCTGTGGCTCAAGGAGTAGGGTACCAGCCCCATATGCCAGAGATGATGGGTTCAAACCCAGCCTTGGACAAAAAAAAAATAACATATAACATATTTCTTTATTTTTTGATTTGCTTTACTTTAGGGCAGTGATTTTCAACTGGTGTGCCATGAGAGCATCTTAGATGTGCTGTGAAAAGTTTTAAAGATTATTAATTCCATTATTTTCAAAGGAAATTCAAAGCACAGTAAATATATTCCTTTTTAAAAAAAAACTTTTTTGCTTGATAACATAATTTAAATGTGTGCAGAAGTTTAACTATAGATTCAAGTGTGCCATGAGATAAAAATGATTGAAAAACACCACTTGATAGAGTGTCAGGTCTGGCTTCTGCAGTTATTAATCATCACATTATTCCTTTTTATGTTGAGACATGCTATCAATTTTTTGAATAATAAATAGGTCATTATTGAAGCAGATAAAGAAAACTTGAGTTATATACAAACTTCCTTTCTCTCTGTTTTGCTTAAAATCAGATGGGAATGAGGATGATTCTATCTCTGGGTTCTCTGTTCTGATACATAAGCCTATTTCTCTGTTTTTGTGCCAATACCATGATATTTTGATTACAGTAGCCTTGTAGCATAGTTTTAAGTTGGCAAAAAAAATCCCAGGTTTGACATCTGGATTTCACCAACCCTACAAAGAGGAACTTGTACCTGTATTGCAGAAATTAGTCTATAACATCGATAAGGAAGGAATCCTCCTCAACTTGTTCTATGAAGGCAATATTACCCTGATATCAAATCCAGGAAAGGACACAACTAAAGAAAACTGCAAACTAATATCCCTTATGAATATAGATGCAAAAATTTCCAGTGAAATTTTAGCAAGCCAAGGTTAGCAGTACATCAAAGAAAAAAAATTCACCCTGAGCAAGTAGGTTTTAACCCAGAGATGCAAGGATGGTTGAAGAAACACAAATCTATAAATGTAATTAACCACATAAATAGATGCAAAAACAAAGACCATATGATCCTTTGAACAAATACAGAAAAAGAATTTGACAACATTCAACATTTATGAGAATTATCATACTTATGATAAGGTAGGACATTCCTGAATATTATAAAGGCTATATAAAGAAACCTACAGCCAACATAATATTTAATGGGGAATAATTAAAAACATTTCCATTTAGAACCAGAACCAGAGAAAATTGTCCACTTTCACCACTTTATTCAACACAGTGCTAGAAGTTATTACCAGAGAAATCAGGCAAAAGTAGTCCTTGAAGGGGGTCCAAATGAGTAAAGACGAGATCAGACTATTACTGTTTGTTGGTGATATGACCTTATAACTAGAAAACCCCGAAGTTTCAACTAAGAGACTTCTAGAATTGATAGACACATTCATAAAAGTCTCAGGTTACAAAATCAATGTAAACAAATCACTAACTTTCATATATGCCAATAACAGTCAAGCTGAGAATCAAATCAAGGCATAATAGCTTTCAAAGCAGCTACAAAGAAAATAAAATACCTAGGAATATACCTAACAAAGGAGATTAAAGACCCCTATATGGAGAATTATGAAACACTGAGGAAAGAAATTACAGAGGATGCAAACAGATGGGAAAATATATCATGCTCATGGATCTCCACAATCAACATTGTAAAATTGACTATACTTCCCACAGTGATTTACGGATTGAATGGAATTTCTGTTAAAATAACAATGCAATTTTTTGCAGATCTAGAAAAAAATATGCTTTGTATGGAACCATTAAAGACTCTGAATAGACAATGCAACTCTGTGTAATAAGAATGAAGCAGGAGCCGCCAAATTACCAGAGTTGTATATCCTCTTCTGAGTCATGACTGTTCAGATACTTTGCCTAATTTTTATAGGATTATTTATTATTTAATTTATTCTTGCTGTTGAGTCATTTAACTTCCTTGTATATTGTGGATATTTGTCCCTTATTAAAGGAGTATTTTGTAAATATTTTCTCTTATTCAACAGGTTGTCTCTTTGTTCATGGATTGTTTCCTGTGCTGTGCAGAAGCTTTTTAGTTTAATATGTTATCATTTGTTTATTTTCTTTTTCTTGCCTGTTTTTTTTTTTTTTTGAGACAGAATTTTATTCTGTCACCCTTGGTAGAGTGCTGTAGTGTCACAGCTCACAGCAACCTCCAACTCTTGGGCTTAGGTGATTCTCTTGCCTCAGCCTCCCGAGTAGCTGGGACTGGACTACAGATACCCACAACAATGCCCGGCTATTTTTGTTGCAGTTGTCACTGCTGGTTTTTTAGCAGGCCAAGGTGAGGTTCGAACCTGCCACCCTTGGTATATGGGGCCAGTGCCCTACCCACTTAGCCACAGGCGCCACCCTTTGTTGACTGTTATTTTTAAATCTTAGCCATAAAATCTCTCTCTACATCAATGTTCTAAAGGGACTGGTTCCTTTGTGTATTTTTTTTTAGTAGTTTTATACTTTCATGTCTTAATTTTATGTCTTTAATCTATTTTGAGTTGATTTTTATATATAGTGAAAGAGAGGGGTCTAATTTCATTCTTCTGCATTTGGATATCCAGTTTTCCTGACAGAATATCACCTGTACCCCTTACATATGTACACATATTTGCATAAATAAAAAGAAAACATTAACATATAAGGACTATATATATTTATCATGTATAACATGTTTTGAGATATGTACACATTGTGGAATGGCTTGATCAAGCTAATTAACACAAATTAGAGATCTATTATACAAGATGATGAGTGTGCTTAAGAACAACTTATTGTATTTTGAAATAGGTTAGATTTTTCAATTCCTATGCAAATTATTTATAACCCATGGTCATAACCCAAAAAGCCAAGGGAAGTGCTGGAATATCCAGGGGTATGAAAAAGAGATTTAACAGAGTAGATTTGAGGACAGCTATTAGAGAAAAATAGTTATTTCTTTGGTACAATAAACTACAATAAATAAGCATCCTACATTTTCAAATGAGAGTATGTAAATAGATGTTTTCACATCTTTTCTAGATCAACTCTTCTCAGTGTGGTGGAAATAGTGAATATTCTGGACTGTTAGAGAAAGGAGAATATCTAAACACACTAGGGTAGTTAGAGAAGAAAGGCTTTCTAGAGATCATTGGCTCTAAATAAGAGTTTGGATTTGGATTGAAGGGGGAGGGAAAATAGTACAGCACAAATAATTAGGATGGAATGATGGGACTTTGATGAAAAAAGTGGTTGTTACCCATTTTTTTGTGTGTAGTTTTTAATAATATTTATACATCAATACATGCTTTAGGATATTAAAGATATGAAATAGACAATAGTTAAGATTGCTTACCTTTTTTTTCAAACTCCAAATCACTGCAGTGGAAGGGAGTGGGACAAAGATTCCTAAACGTATGAAGTATTCATGACTTTGCATATAACAGAACCTAGAACTTATAACCAAAGGCACAAATGCTAGACAAGAATCCTGGAAACCTCGCTTTTCTAGCAGATGTAAATACCATTAGAAGCTTTAGTCACTGTCTAAATCAGCAAGTTCAATTGATTACTGGAACAGAAACTTCTAGTTCCTAGAACAACTGCATAAGTTGAGCAAGAAATATTACAAATAAAGGAAGGAGGAAGGGAGTAGGCCAAGATTAAGATCTTAACAATTTAAAAAGCATTAAGCCAAGAAATGTGTACCTCTTTGATTGCGAGTGACCCCACAAATGGATATCATCTGACAAACACTGTGACAACTAAGCTTGTGATGGATTAGCTGAAGGATTACTTAGTTACTTTAGGGCCTGTTATGGGCTGAATTATGTTCCCCCAAAATCCACATGTTGAACTCCTAGCCCCTACTACCTCTGAATGTGACTATATTTGAAGACAGTGTCTTTAAAGCAGTAAATGAAGTTATATATGATTATTAGTATGATCCCTAATCCTAAATGACTGATTTATTCATAAGAATAAATTAAGACACAGACATACCCCCACACACACAGTCATGTGAAGACACAAGGAGAAGATAGTTATCTGTAAGGCAACAAGCAGAGAAACTTTAAGAAGAAACTAACCCTGCCACTATATTGATTTGGGGCTGCTGGCCTCTAGAATTGTGAGAAAATAAAGTTCTATTATTTAGCTCACCCATGTGTTAGTTTATTATGGAAGCCTTAGGCAATTAATATAGTGCCTCCAAAGAAATGTATTCTGATTATCAATACTTATATCAAATAATATAACCTTTTTTGTTTGAATGTTTCCTTTTCAGTCAGAACACTTTGGTCACTTATTTATTTATTCAGTAAATCTTTATCTAGCATGTACTTTATACACCACACACTGAGGTAGGTTCCTGAGGATATGAAGAACAGATATATATCTTGCACTCAGGAATCTCCCAGTGTACTGAAGAAGACATAAAGTAGGGAATCATAATAGAGTGTGAAAAATGCTACAATATGTATGCAGATGGTATTATGGAAAAACAAAGGAGGTGCACAATCAACCTAGCCTTAGTGGCTGAGGCAACCAAGCCTCTAAAAGGAAGTTAATATTTTCCCCTCTGAACAGTTTTAAAAGAATAAGTAATAATTAACCAGGAGAAATAAGAGGTTAAAAGGATTACAGGAAGTGACAATAACATGGAGAGAAAAATAAGCAAAGTATATTCAAAGAACTAAAAATGGTGAAAAGATGAGCCTTGAACTGTCTGCCAACTGCAAACCACTGAGTATTTCCATGTGATACTAAGAAATATGGATTGTATTGTAAAGTCAATGAGAGAAACAACAAATGGGTTTTATCCATGGAGTGAAAAGATTAAGTATGAATATTATAGCATAAAAATGGGAGAATAGTATGGCATGCCCTGAGACAGGGAACACTGAAGGCAAGGTTGACTTGAGAGGAAGATGAAGAGTTTAGTTTTAGATATGGTGGAATAATTTTACTGCTTGTCTTAGTGCATTTGGCTGCTATCACTATGCTATAACTAAATGTCTTATATTAGGTAATTTATAAACAGGATAAATTTGCTGTTCACAGTTTTACAGACTGAGAAGTCTATAGAAAAGTCCAAAATCAAGACACCAGCAGATAGTGTCTGGTGAGGGCCTATTCCTCAGAGACAGTGCTTTATTGGTATACCCTCATATGACAAAAGGGACAAATAATCTCCCCTGGGGGCTTCTTTTATAAAAACACTAATCTCATTAATGAAAACAAGATGCTCATGACCTAATTACCTCCCAAAGGCCCAGTCTTTTAATACTATTACATAGGGGACTAGGTTTCAACATATGAGTTTTGGAGGGACACGAGCATTTACTATAGCACTTCTTATGAGACATTTAAGATAGAGATATCGTATTATATTTTGGGGACTGGAGCTTAGGATGGAAATATTGGTTAGACATCCACATTTTAAAATATTGTTACTATAAACAGACCTTTCTTCATTCCTAAAATGTGTGATATTTGGGTTCAGATTAGGAGCCATTTGTGGAAGATAGATATAATGTATATCTTAAGAAGCAATGTAAAGGCCTGAGAATTTCAAGCAAAAATACTGAGAACCTGGCTAGGAGATTCCAAAGCCATAATGTAGAAAGAAAGCTGGGATTGAAAGCTGGGGTATACAGTTATGAAATGGGTCATAGGAATATGAGTTGAATTTCAGGGAAGTTATGTAAGGCTTTCCAAATCCCTTCTTCCTACTTTGATGTGGTTCCTATTTGGCTGCCTAAAATTTCATGTAAGTAGACATTGCCACTTAAAGGCACTGCTTACACTGTGACAGCTGACTTGAAAGAGTACTTGGGGACTGAGTTTTTTTTTTTTTTTTTTTAATGACAGACTAACCTTCCAGAAATTATTTAAGAAAAACATTAATGAGGGACACTGAAGAGAACATTTGGAGAAGAGGAATATATTATCATTGCTAATTACAGCTAAAACTTCAATGCTTTTTTTCTATATATTAGAATAAGAGTAGAGGAGAACAAAAATAAATAAGCCTTTTTTTTTCTTTTTTACATCTAATCCTGTTGCTACATTAAAGTATCTCTTTTTAGGTCATCCTTTATGTAAAGTTAATTTGTTTTCTAACTCCAATAAACAACGAGCTACAGATTGAACTATACCTTGAATCAAGGTAGAGAAGTTACCACAGTAAAGGCCATATATGATAAGCATGGAGAAGATGCCCAGCATTTGCCCTAATTAGTGTTCAATATTAAACTGATGATAGAGAATTTTCATCATGTCATTTATCATGGAAAGACACTAGAGAGCTAAAAGTATATGAACCAAACTGTTAATTTCCCTAAAAGTATTTTATTTTGTTGTCTATGTTTATTACTTTGGAATATTTATTTTGAGAGTTCTTGCTCTTCCCATTCTTTCAAAAGGTAATAAAGTCACATTGATAGATTTATACATGATTATGAAATTCTGACTTTTCTACTGAATATAATATTAATTATTATCCCTAGACATGCATCTAGTGCATGAGGTAATGTGAATCTCAGGCAGCAAATGTTATACCTATTTATGGAACAGAAATAAAAATAATGCATGGCAAGGTGATACCTTAGAGAAGACTTAATTTTTATGGACAGTGTCAGAATAACCTGAGCCATGTATAAGCTTTAATAAGAACATATAACAAAGAACTAAGTAAATACCTTGTCTTTCTCAATATTCTGAGAAAAATCAGGCCAAGAATTTTATACTTTGGCAGGGCAAAACTGTGTGGTATTGGTCATATAATAGCCAAATGCTTTTCTTAAGTCTTTGTTGGGAGAAAATGGAAATGCTGATACAAAGAGATGGGAAAAACACTAAGAAAAATCTAGAGGCAGAAGCAGCTCGTTGAGTTGTTGGAGAAGACACCAAAGTGAAAGAAATTTTATTTTTCTAAATTAACCATTACAAATTACATAAGGAGAACAAGAATAATTAGATGATTCTACTTTAAAATATTATATTCTTTTAGTGTCCATATCCTATATTACAGTTGTATTTTATCCATTTCTCATGTCTTACAGGAACAATGTGTCAATTCCTTTTACTTACATATTTGGTCATGCAAACCCAATTACCTTGAAATATTTGTGTTTCAATAGTCCCCATGATTATGTTTTTTTTCTTAATTATCTTTCCCAGATACTAAATAAAAATGAAAATTATTTTGGTTACGTGTAAATGGGTTTGTCTAAAACAATATTCTGATATTCAGGTTAGAATTAGCCTTTCATGCTTACAATGTTGTATGTATCCATTCATTCACTAAGAGCAATTTACTAGGTCTTTTCTAGGCTCTCTTTGAGCCCTGAGACCTCAAAACAATACAAATCCTGCCCTTAAAGTGCTAGGGATCTGTCTAAAATAATTTTCCTTCTGTCCACATTATCATAAAACAATCTGTTTCTCATATTGTTAGTGTTTTCATTGTAGCCAACTTTCTTTCTTAAATATTAAAATGGAAAATGTGAGGCCCTTAAGGAGAATTCACCTTGAAATTGCAAGCGATGGATATCCAAATGCATTCCAAAACCTAATAGTAGACAGTACCAATGTTTAGGGATTAATTTGGGAGTTGGTTTATGTCTTTCCATTTTGTTTTATTTTAATAAGATAGGCTTTTTTTTTCAGAATATTATGGGGTTGTTTCCACATCTTTGGGATAGTGAACCATGTTGCTATAAATATTTAAGTTCAAATGTCTTCCCATTTTGATATAATAGTAAAATTACATCATTCAAGAAATTTCCTAGACTTAAAAACCCTTGGACTTGGCTGGGAGCAAGATTTCTGACTAGAAACATCTTCCTACTAGTGTCTCCCGTCAAGGCAGATTAAAACAAACAAACATACAAAACAACCTTGGATGGGGGAACTACCTGAAGTCATTACTCCCGGGGCACACGGAGGCAGTGGTAGACTATAGGAGCCAGCAAGGAGGACAGGAGCTAAGGAAATCTGGCATAGAACCCAAGTGTGTGGGAATGGCCAGAACCAGCCAGTCAGCCCTCCCAGAGAGGACTGGAGACAGGAAGGGGCTATCCCGGGGCACAGGGAGGCAGTGGTAGACTATAGGAGCCAGCAAGGAGGACAGGAGCTAAGGAAATCTGGCATAGAACCCAAGTGTGTGGGAATGGCCAGAACCAGCCAGTCAGCCCTCCCAGAGAGGACTGGAGACAGGAAGGGGCTATCCTGAAGGTTTTTGATTTGGGGCTTGGAGGGCTTAGATGAGTGTATAGACTCAATGTCCAGCCACTGGGTTTAAATAACTGGTGGGGTGGATTTCCCATCAGCTTGGCTGCTGGATGGGGTGTCGTTGCGGAAGGTTGTGCTGGTGAAATGGTCCACAGGGTCCTAGTACATGGCCAGCTCTAGTGCACCTGATGAGCTTGGACATCTACTCTTGGGGTGAGCTAAGTGACTTCCATACTCTGCGGAATTGTTGTCAGGAATTGTGAGAAGTGCCTCCTAAGAATATTGTAACCAACTTATATTTACTCACACTTTCTTATGAAAGATAGAACACAACTATATCCCAGAATGAAGGAAAGAAATGGAGTGGGAAAAGAGGGGATGGGGGAGGTTTGATAGAGGGAGGGTAAAAGGTGGGATCACACCTATGGAGCATATTGCAAGGGTACAAGTCAAATCTGTCAAGTGTAGAACATAAATGTCTTAACACAATAATCAAGTAAATGAGGTGAAAGTTGTTTTGATTGGTTTGATGTAATGATCTCAGATTGTATAAAGAAAAATCAACACGTTGTACCCCACGTATGCATAAATGTATTCATGATCTATGTGTATATGACTTAATAAAAAAAATCTGTAGACTGCTTTAAGACCCCAACCCTGTGGGCACTGAATGCTGACAAAAACCAGGCACTGACTGAGGGCAAATAAATTAGGAAGACAGGACCCAATCTTCATGGCAACTAAAGAGAGTTCTACAAAGTGCCACCTGGTGTTCAGGCTATATATATATAGCCTGATATATATATGTGTGTGCATAGATATTTATGTGTGTCTGTGTATGTATAAAGTTACACATATATGTATATGTAATATACATATATATTTTATTATTTTTGCTCTCTTTCTGAATATTTTTATTTTTTAAGGTTTTTTTCCTCTTTTTTGTTGTTGGGATTTTTTTTCTTTTTTGTTTACTTGTTTGGTTTTATTCTTAATCTTTATTTTTACTTTTGTCATTATCAGAGGCTCCTCCATTTTGGTTATGGTATTTCAGCCTCTTTTATTCTCTTTTTATACTTTATTTCTCTCTTTTTTCCTATCGCTTGATAGAGATATTTCTAATTTGCTCATCTATCCCACATGAATTTTTTATACAACAGCTAAGATAGTCCCTTCCTTCTTTCTTTCCCTTATATAATTGTATTTTTAATTTTCTTCATCCATTTTCATTTATTTTTTCTTTTCTCTGAATGCTGGAGGTTCATGTTATTGGTCTGATTGAGAGGTTATGGCAGTAGTCTGGATCAAGGCGTCATGAGTTCACAGTCCAGGATGTTTTTCTAGCTTTAGCCTTTGGAAAGTCAGTATGGGCACGTTCACACTGTGAATATACTGCTGAATTTTTCTCCCCTTTTTGTCTTTTTCTGTTCCTATATTTTTTCATTAAGTCATAAACACATGGATCATGTATACATTAATGTATTTATGGGGTACAATGTGCTGATTTTATATACAACTTGGAATGCTTATATTGAACTAGTTAATATATCTTTCATCTCATTTACTTAATTATTGTGTTAAGACATTTATATTCTATACTTAATAGATTAGACATGTACCCTACCAATATGTACCACGGGTGTAGTCCTGCCATTTACCCTCCCTCCATCAAATCTCCCCCCTCCCCTCCAATCCCCTCCTCTTCCATCCTTCATCCTGGGCTATAGTTGTGATTTATCTTTCATAAGAAATTGTGAGTAATTGTAAATTGGTTTCATAATAGTACTGAGTACATTGGATACTTTTTTCTTCCATTCTTGACATACTTTACTAAGTAGGATATGTTGCAGCTCCATTCATGTAAACATAAAAGAGGTAAAGTATCCATCTTTTTTAAGGGTGCATAATATTCCATGGTATACATACACCACAACTTATTAAACCATTCATGGGTCGATAAGCACTTGGGTTTCTTCCATGACTTGGCTATTATGAATTGAGCTGCAATGAACAATCTGGTGCAAATATCTTTGTTGTAAAGTGAATTTTGGTCTTTTGGATATTTGGCAGAGGTGGTATCTTGCTTATGCCAAGACTCATAAGGATCTCCAGATTTTGAAGGATTCACCCAGCCCAGAACCCTAAAGTCCTAGAGTTGCAGGTGTGGCCATAGAACCCTGATAAATAACACCATTTCCCTTTTTGCTCACTTTCTCTCCTGCTCTTTAGTCTCTCCTTTTCTCTAATTCTTTTATTTCTCTTTTATATTTTTATTTCTTTTGTTTCTTTTCTTTCTTTATTTCATTCTTCTTTTTCTCTTCTTTCTCACTGCCTACTCTTTATATCATGTTTCCCTAAAAATAAGACACTACTGTCTTATATTTATTTTTTCTCAAGAAGACACACTAGGGCTTATTTTCAGGGAATGTCTTATTTTTATTAAGTATAATACAACAATCTACATTTATTCAAATACATTTAAGTAATCTCCTTTTGGAACCTGACAGGGGGAGCTGACCTTGTTGGTGGAGCTGGCACTAGTGATGTATGTCCTTACCCCTAGCTGTTCGCACATGCACAATAGGATTCTTGTGACCACGGTTACCACATGCACACCCGTGCAAGTGCCAATGGCTTGGAGAAAGGAGCTGTGGCAGATAAAAGGTATTCCAGTCTTCCTTACTGCTCCATGCTGAAATGCATGATGTGGCTATGCAGATATGCTGCATAGCCACACCCACCACTAGGTCTTATTATCAGGGTAGGGCTTATATTTAACAAATGCATACAAATCCTCCTAGGGCTTAGTTTTTGGGTAGGTCTTATTTTGGCAGAAACATGGTACTTTTCTTCCTTTTGACCTTATACCAAGAGGGAACTTCCATACCTAAGGTCTGAAACATGGTAATTCAAAGTGAATGAGGCAGTGAGAAGGAAAAAGTAGGGGAAGGAAGTAAACAAGAAGACAACACACATGAGGAGGAAACAACACAAAAATTCTGGCATTATAAAAAACCATAACAGAGCAATGCCCCCAAGGGACCATGAAGTAGCTACTGAAGAGTAATCCACCTATAAAGAAGTGATGGAAATGACAGAAAAAGGATTAAAAATATGGATATTATAGGCAATAAAGGGAATGGATAAAAAAGTAAAAAAAAAAACTGAATTAAAAATGGATGAAAGATATGAAGAATATAGAAAGGGTATTAGGGAGCTTAAGGAAATGAAGGAGTCAATCAGGGAACTTAATGATGCATTACAAAGTATCAATAATAGATTATACTATGGATATGGGAGGTACATAGGTTGACTTCTCAGTGGAGTGCCCTTCCTCAATTCTGGGGTATGCAGGGAAACATCCACAGGTGGACAATCCCTGAGGGTTCTTTAAAACCACAGGAAATAAAAAGAACCTGGAGGCACCACCTGAACAGACCAGACTAGGCATATGCATTCTAGAGTCAACAGATGGGAAGGATTAAACTCTTTGAATATGTAGTTAAGTTAGAAAACCTGGTTTATTCCCCCTAACTAAGTGGTTCTCCACCTTCCTAATGCCTCCTAATGCCTTGACCCTTTAATTTAGTTCCTCATGTTATGGTGAGCACCAACTATAAAATTATTTTCATTGCTACTTCATAACTGTGATTTTGCTACTGTTATGAATTGTAATATAAATATCTGATATGCAGGATGTATTTTCATTGTTACAAAGGAGTCATGACCCACAGGTTGAGAACTGCTGCCCTAACTGAATATAACTATATTCTTCCCCTCCATTTACATACACCAGTGGCTGTTTTCCAACTCCCTGCCATTTACCTTAGCTTTCTCTTTATTCAGTCTTCCTAGGAACTTAGATTCTTTCAACCCTATCTGTTGCATATGCACCTTTATTAGAAATTAATCAAAGCCTTCTGAAGAAGTAAGAAAGTGTTGCATTTTCTTGATCTACTCAGCCTGAGTTAATGTAAGCCATCTCCAGGCATTTTCAGACTTTGTGTACTCTTAAATTGGTGTAAATTATTTTCGGCATCATTTTCCCAGCCGGCATTCAAACCAGGTTGGGATGCATGCACACCAACCTCCGAATCATGGAGAAAAAAGAATCACAGAACTAGAGAATAAATTTCATGAAAAAACCCAGGTAGTTAAAGAGGCAGAAAAGAAGAAAGAGATAACAGAACATTCACTCAGAGGATTATGGGGCTTCATAAACTGTTCAAACATATGAATTATAGGGATTCCTGAATGGGAAGGAGATAATACCAAAGGAATGAAAGCCCTACTGGAGGATATAATAAATGAAAATTTCCAAGGTTTCACTAAAGATTCCAAAACTTTTAGAGAGGTATTAAACTCTGGGTCATTCAACACAGACTATCTCCATGACACATTGTAATGAAGTTGTCCAAAGTCAAAACAAAAGAGTAAGTTTTGTAATCATCCAGGAGTAAGTTCCAACTGACCTATAGGGGCAAATCCATCAGGGTGACAGGGGACTTTTCAGTTGAAAATTTCTAAGTGAGAAGAATAAAACTGAAAGCTTTTCCACTTAGAACTGGAACCAGACAAGTATGTCCACTATCGCCACTATTGTTCAACATTGTGCTACATGTTCTACCTAATGCAATCAGGCAAGAGTAGGATATAAAGGGTATCCAAATAGGAGCAGAGAAGGTCAAACTCTCTATTTACTGATGATATGATCTTATACTTAGAATACCCCAGAGACTCAACCACAAAACTCTTGGTAGTGATCAGGAAATACAATAATGTTTCAGGGTATAAAATTAATGTCCGTAAATCAGAAGCCATGTTGAGAAGCAAATCAAGGACACAATTCCCTTCACAGTAGCTTCAAAGAAAATGAAATACTTAGGAATATACCTAAGAAAAAATGTGAAGTACCTCTAGAAAGAAAATTCGGATACCTTACAAAAAAAATAGCAGAAGACATTAACAAGTGGAAGAATATACCATAGTCTTGGCTACGAGTAATTAAGATTGTTAATTTTTCTATAATTCCCAAAGCACTCTACAGATTCAATTCTATCCCTCTTAAAATGTAAACATCATACCTTGAGGATCTGGAAAAAATAGTTCTTCATTTTATATGGAGCAAGAAGAAAGTATCTATATAGCCAAGGCAATTCTTAGTAATAAAAAACAAATCTGGAGGCATCACCCTAACAGGCTTTAGGGTATATCACAAGTCCACAGTGATCAAAACAGCATGGTTTGGCACAAAAATAGAGGCATACACATTTGGATCCAAATATAAAACCAAGATATGAAACTAATTTCTTACAGCCATCTGATCTTTGATAAACCAAACAAAAGCATACACTGGGAAAAGAATCCCTATCCACTAAATGGTGTTAGGAGAACTGTATAATCACAGATAAAAGACTGAAACTGGACCCGCACCTTTCACCACTTACAAAAATTGATTCAGGACTGATAAAAGATTTAAATGTAGGGTATGGTATAATAAAAATCTTCAAAGAAAGTATGGGAAAAATTCTAGAAGATGTTGTCCTGGGGTGAGAGTTTATATAGAGGACTTCCATGGCAGTAGCAACAATAGCAGAAATTAACAAGTGGGACTTAATTAGACTTAAAAGTTTCTGTACAGATAAGGACACAACAATCAAAGCAAGTAGACAACCTTCAGAATGGGAAAAGATATTTGCATATTACAAATCAGGCAAAGGTTTGATAATTAGGATTTATAGAGAACTCAAATTAATCATCAAAAAAAAAGAGCTTATAAACGCATTTATCCCTAGGCTAGAGACATTCCTGAACCTTCTCTAAGGAAGACAGATAAATGGCTAACAAACACGAAAAAATGCTCATTGTTCCTAATGATCAGAGAAACACAAATCAAAACCATCCTGAGATATCACCTGACCCCAGTAAGATTAGCCCACATGACTAAATCCCAAAGTTGCAGACAATGGTGTGGATGCAGAGAGGGGAACACTTTTATACTGTTGGTGGGACTGCAAACTAATATGGGCTCTTTGAAAGGAAGCATTGGAGAATCCTCTAGAAACTCAAATTAGATCTCCCATTAGACTCCATAATCCCACTGCTAAGTATCTACCTAGAAGAAAAAAAAAATCATTTTATCATAAGGACATATGCACTAGCTTATTTATCACAGCTCAATTTTCAATTTCCAAATGTGGAAACTATCCAAATGCCCATCAATTCAGGAATGGACTAACAAACTCTGGTATATGTACACCATGGCATATTATTTACAGTGTAAAAGATGGTGACATCAGATCTTTTGTATTAACATGGATGGAGTTGAAACACATTCTCCTCAGTAAAGTCACAAGAATGGAAAAGCAAATATCCAATGTACTCAACACTAATAGAAAGCCAGTAGATTATGTAATTTATGACCACATTGGAGAAAGACTCATTTCAATTCATGTTTGGGGGGAGGGTAAATGAGGGCAGGGAGACAAGGGAGGGGTGGTTTGGGGTGTCCCACTGAATGGTCATGATGTAGAGGTATATGACACATCTATTGGGTGTAAGACATTCTACCTATCAAATTCAAATATTGTGACTTGTTTGTTTGTACCCTCACATTAATTAATTAATTTAATTGAAATTTTAAAAAACTTTCATATACTCTGCTCAACCCAATTGTCAAGATAGTTCCACTACTACAACATTAAGCATGAAAACCACAAAATATTTACAAGAAGATTTCTTTATAAAAAAAAAAATCCTAGTTACAGTCTGAACTACAGCATTCACCAGAACTTATCCTGAGGTTAATTCAGATTTATAAAATATTACATAAGTCATATTTCAGAGGCTAACGTCCTTTGACTAGAAATTGCATTCAGGGAATCTCAGTTGTTCTGATTGACTTCTTGGTGCTCCTGAGTATTGCAGTGATCTGCAGCAGTCTCGTGTTGTAAACTCAAACCTAGGCATCTGATCAAAGAAACCTGAAGTTATGTAGGTTGTTTTTGGACAGATTGTAGTAGACAGAAGAGATGTGTTTATTTCTGGTCCTTCATGTTAATGTTAATATATTAATGGTAATTAAAACTACCCTCCCCCCATCAAGATGTTCTCTCCATTACA
This sequence comes from Otolemur garnettii, assembly GCF_000181295.1. NCBI lineage: Eukaryota > Metazoa > Chordata > Mammalia > Primates > Galagidae > Otolemur > Otolemur garnettii. Next base: position 530,760 of record NW_003852505.1, on the reverse strand, counting down.
AAAAAACTAACTTTTTGTGTTTTTGCTTCCATTTACTCCTTTTCTTGGCAAATCTTGAACTTCATAACCATTATATTTAGTTGAGAAAAGACATTAGCTGTCACTTTAATTCTAAACCAGGATATGGGTGTAAAGCAGGAGGAGTGCAATAATCAGAAAATGTTCTCTACATACAAATCTATTTACATACTTGTGGGTTTGCTCCCTGTTAGAAGCTAACTTCTTATTGGCATTTCCTTGAGGTTGTTTGAGTTAAGTCTTCTATCTACTTCTATCTTAGCCCCTGAGGCTATTTTGAAGCTGCATTAAGGAAATTGATCAATTAATCAATCAATATACTACTCACACAAAGAATTAGATCTAGGACTCTGAAGCAAAAATAATTGTTTTTTTTCATTTTCCTTTCTGTGAATATAAGAGGGACAAAAAAACCTCTCCATTTGTTAGTGTTAGCATATGATGGTCTTTGCCAAAAGATGCAAACTAGGTTTTTACAAATCTTTCTTAGCAAGAAGGAAGCTTAATAGACATCTTAATATTTAGTGATGTGCATTGGTTTCTTTTATTCTGTCAGACTGAGAGATAAGTTACTCATTCCAATGAGGAAACATCTTTCTGTCAATAAACCTTGCAATGACCTTAGCATGACTCTTCTCAATTTAGATGTAATGATACCCTGGTCCCATTAATCTTTCCAGTGATCCTGTCTGGCCTCATGTAACAGTTACCAGCCCTTGAGTTGCACTGAGGAAATGAAGCATTATGCAAATTTGTACCCATTCCACTGAGGTCAACCTTTTCACCATTTCCCCAGAACAAATAATGCTGCATTCATGCTTACCCTCTGCTTTATTAATGGAGGCTCTCAGGAGCTCTGTTGCCCTTACTCATTTTTCTCTATAACCTTTATAACCTTCCCTAAGAGAAGAGCTCCTTTGCAGTGCAATTATGATACAAACACAGTGTTGTAAGTTAATGTCTCACATCAGCATAGGCATCTAGGGTATTGACAGTAGTAAGGCAAAAAATATATAGAGAAGTACATTTTTCCTCCTGAAGTATTTAGAGTATTTGGCTCCTAGATTTCTGAAAGGCAAGCCCTTCATTAGCCGTGTTACTGGATGAAGAGGGACCAGCTGCCTGTCACTATCAGCTAATATGCAGAGACAGGGATAGGTCCACCAAACTTTATTTGTCAGAAGGCTGATGATTCTCGAGAACAGTAACAGTAGGCTTTTCAAGACTATTCTGTTCTTCCATTTCCAAAATCACAGTTTTATACATAATTATTCAAAGCAAAGGCCATAATAACCCATATTTTAAATAATCAGCATAACTCAGAGACAATTTGTTACAACATTTCCAATTCAAAAGTTAATCTCCTAAGGGGATGTTTAGGATGGTAGCTAAAGTTATACAATAGTAAGAATGGGGTACAGGAATGAAGATCAGGCAGGACCTAAACCAACCAGATCAGCTGTGTCATGGCCGTAGGCTGACTTACTCTTATTTTCACCACATGTGCTCTCATTCAAATTAAGCTAAGCCCTTTAAAATATAGAAGCTGTTTTCCTTGTACATTTGACTTGAAAACTCTTAAGGTATGAGTGTAAGCTTCATTTCTGAGAGGCTTTTATGCAATTTTGATATGCCAGGATGAACAAGATTAACCTGTTCTGGAATATTGGTTTTCAAACTTTATAATTAGTCAAGAGTATTATAAACCAATACTCAGCTGTGAGAACAACAGATATGTCATAATAGGTCATTAATTGCTTTTCAAAAGTCTTCTTCACTTGACTATAGAAATAAAGTTTCTTGAATTCCATAAAACATCTGTCCATTAACTTATATGTAACTAAATGTTTGACAGAGAGTTTGATGGGCAGAAAAATAAAAGATATCTTAGGAACTACTATTAACTGAAGAATAGAAAAATATAACACATAGGGAGTTATAACAAAGTCAGTGAAGGATTACACTCAATTTAAAAATACAAATCAGCAAGAATAAAAATACCCCATAAAAAAGTAGGCAAAAAACATGAGCAGAAGATTTTCAAAAGAAGACAGACAAACAGCCAACAAACAAAAAAACTCAACATCACAAATTATCAGGGAAATGCAAATTTAAACCACAATGAGATACTACTTTACCCCTATAAGAATAGTCATTAATAAAAGTCAAAAAATAATAGATACGGGTGTAGATGTACAGAGAAAAGAATCCTTATATACTGTTCATGGGACTGCAAATTAGTATAACCTATATGGAAAACAGTATGGAGATTTCTCAAAGAAATAAATGTAAACTTACCATTTGATCCATCAATCCCAATCCCACTATTGTGTATCTACCCAAAGGAAAATAAATCATTTTATTAAAAGACACTTGCATTTGAATGTTTATTTCAGTAGAATTCACAGTCATTAGAACCAACCTTAGTGCTCATCAATTTACATGTGGATCAGGAAAATGTGATCTCTACACACACACACACACACACACACACACACACACCATAGAGCACTACTCAGCCACAGAAAGATATAAAATAATGTCTTTTGCAGAAACTTGGATGGAACTAGAGGCTCTTATCCTAGGAAGAGTATCTCAGTAATGGAAAAACAAATACCACATGCACTCTTTTAACATTGGGAGCTAAGGAATGAGCAGAAAGAAATGTAAAGGACATTGGAAAACAAAAATGGAGGAGGGGGTGTGGAGTTAAAAACTTATCTATGGGGTGGCGGAGCAAGATGGCAGAGGGGATTCATCCTTGGGTCAACTCTCCTCGTGGTTTCAGGTGAGAGTGAGGGGGCTTGATCTTTCCACATGCAGAGTGCTGGCACGGAAAGCAGCGCAGAGTGTGCAGCAAGGAGGTGAATTACTGGATTGGAAGTGTAGCCCAGAACTATGGTGTCTGCCAGAAAAAACTCAGGGCAGCAGATGAAATGGCACCAGCTGCGACTGGCAGCACCAGGTCTGAAGCTGGAGCCCTGAGAGGCAGAAGCCAATCCCTCCTCCACAAAAGACTTCTGTGCATAATACATGGGGAGTTTGGGGGTTTTGCAGAGTGAGTGGTGAGGTGTGGACTCCCGAGTGGAATTTGGCAGCCAGAAAGGGGAGCCATTTGGATCCAGTTTGGGGCATCAGGGATCCAGGCAATCGGATAGAAATTTGAGGGGAAGGGACTCCACTCAGGAACCAATCCATCCTGTAATTTTGGAAGTCTGTGTGGAGCTGCCGACATGGCGTCACACAGGGGGAATCAGTTCCCTTCCTACAGATGCTGAAAAGTCTTTTGTGCACACCACCACAGGAACCAGAGGTAACCAACCCCTCTCCCCAGCAGAAATGGACTGAAAGCAGGCAGGCGTAAAAAGCACCCAGTCCTTTTCCCACGGACCACAACAATTTCCTGTTCGAGGGGAAACTAGGAGTTTAGTGAAAAATCTGGCAAAGTGTGGACTCCTGTGCCGAGTTTGGAGGACAGATAGGAGTGGGCAGCCAGCCAGGAACCAGATGTAATGTAAAACTCTAAATATGATGTCTCCATAACACCCCTCCCAGGAGCGTGGAGAGCCCAATCTCACCTGCAGCCAGCCATCCAGCATCTGAAGCTGGTCCAGGAGGCGCTACACTTTACGGAAAATGTTGTAGGGAGAATCTGTGCAACCTGCCAGTAAAGACCCGTTTTTTGTTTTTTTTTGTTTTAGCCTGGGAACCACTCACAGCACCACCTGCTGTCTAGAAAGTATATTGTAGCATAACTATTCCCATTAAACAGGAACCCAATCGCATTTATAAAGGGGATTGTTTGTATATATTCAAAAGAACAGTATTTTTCTTAGTAGTGCCCTCCTTTTATTTTTTTTTGATTTAATTTCTTCTTTGTTTTTGCTTTTTTGTTTTTTCTATCATCTTATGAACACGATTTTTGTGGTTATCTTTTACTACTACTATCTCTTTTTGTTTGTTGGTTGATTGGTTTGTCCTTTGTTTTATTTTCTTTTTTGTCTGTTTGTTTACTTGCTTCTGATTGTCTGCGCATCGGTGTGCTTGTGTGTCTGGTAGCATTTTAGTCTGTTTATTTGTCCACTTGGTTTCAATGTGTTTTGTACTCTGCTAAATCCTCGGATTGGCTATATTCCCTAACTTCAATTTTCACATTCAATAAGAATAAGGAGAAAGAGGGGATGAGAGCTGACTGTAGATAGCTTTCAACATAAACTCCAGTTCAGGGGAAGAGACAACCGCCAGAAGAACCAAACGAAACTGAAGGTGGGGAGCCGAGCTGAGAGAAGAGATAGATAAACACTCGTCTTCCCCACCGAGGCAAACCACGACCTCAAGAAAACAAATTCCAGGTTTAGATTGATCCCAGGTGGAATATTCCCCAGCTCGCATTGAGTGCCTGAGGCAGATAGACTTCAACTATCTCTGCTGGCTGGTGACAAAGAGTGGTCACCAAGTGGAGGAGGCATTAACTTTACTTGGACTCTGGCAGGCACAAGACCCCAACTCACTCACCTATTGGACAGGACTGGGTTACAGAGTCTGGGTTAACAGAGACTGGTAGTGGGGTTACCAGGGACTGCAGTTACCAGAGTCTGGTGGCAAAGGGCGATTAAGAAGGGGAAAGAGACATCAGCCTCCTTACTCCAAATCATCTACTGAACGGGCCTTTCTGAATCCTCAGAGCATCAGAGTGAGCCACACTTGAGCCATAAGTAGACTCCTACTATCTAGTTGCTGGAGACACTGTGATCTTTCCAACCAGAGAGTGGGTACTGATCAGGTCAATAGGTTTGGATTTCTTGACTTGGGCAAATTAACTGGTGGTTTAGGGAGAATCTCTGACACTCTCTGGATTTTCTCAGCCCTAAATTGTCTTCAGGTGGAACATTCTCCAGCTGTCACTGAGTGCCTGAGACAGGCCTCAGCTCCCTTTGCTGGCAGGGGTCAAAGAGCAGTAACCGAGTGGAACTGGCATTGGATCTACTTTGATTCTGGCAGAGACAAAGCCCTGCCACATTCGCTTATTAGGCAACTGGGTCAAAGCCCTGCGGGGTCTCCAGTGACTGGGTAGGACGAAGGTACAAGGTGAGGAAGGAGGCATCAACCTCCCTAGAATAATTTATTTGCTGGGTAGGTCCTTCTGACCCCACAGAACACTAGAGTGAGTCATACTTGAGCTGCCAGAAGACCCCTGCTGTACAGTTGCCAGAGACATCTTGAACGTCCCCATTTGAGACTAGTGTTGACTGGGACACTTGATTTAGATCTCTTGAAGTGGGCCAATCACCTGAGAACTATCTAAAGTGATACCCTGGGGGTGTGACTGAGGGAAGGTGTGGTTTTCCTTTCCCAACTGTTGCCAGTGAGGAGACGGGTGACTTAATCACTGATATTTCTCTACAGCCGAGATCTTAACTCAGAGTAATTGATTTTCTAAGGTAGAACAGAGACCAGCTGAAAACAGATAGAGACACGCAGGCCTCCAGGCTCTCAGACCATAGCATTATATGCATCCTTGGCAAAGCTCTAGGGGAAAAGGTACAGACACCAGTCCTAGCCTTTTTCCAAGAAGGCTAGTAAAATACTATTCCCAGAACCCCCAACCCAACTTCCTCTTACCTGCTCACCTAGCCAAGCAGAATAAATCCAGCATGGGGCAGAGTCAGTGGAAAAACTCCGGTAGTATGAATAATCACAGTAGATCAACTCCCCCAAGGAAGGATGTGGCAGAGGCATATGAAAATCCAACCCATAAACAGATGGCTGAGATAACAGAAATCGAGTTCAGAATGTGGATAGTAAATAAGATTAATAGAATGGAAGAAAGGAAAGAGATAGAACTTCAAGAAATTATTCAAAAAAGACTCAAGAAATTATTCAAAAGATGACTCAAGAATTCAACAATTTAAAATATAAAATGATCAAAGATTTTGAAACATTGAAGCAAGAGTTTGCAGCCCTCAAAGATTTGAAAAATAAGGTAGAATCTCTTCATAACAGAGTGGAATAGGTTGAAGAAAGGATCTCTAACATTGAAGAAAAAGCTTTAGAACAAGCCCAAGAGTGCAAAGATGAAAAGAAAGGGAAAGTAAAAAGAATCTTTCTCTCAGAGAGCTCTGGGATAATTCGAAGAATACTAATATTCAGCTTATAGGAATCCCTGAAAGCGACGAAGCTGCCTCACAAAGCACAGAGGCTGTTCTTCATGAAATTTTGAAAGAGAATTTTCCAGACATGCCAAGAGATTCTGAAATTCAGATAGCAGATAGTTTTAGAACCCCAACACAACCCAACCTGAATAATACATCCCCCCAGGCACATCATAATTAACTTCACTAAAGTTAATAAGGAAGAGAAAATTCTGAAAGCAGTTAGACGCAAGACAACCATAACCTACAAAGGAAAGAGTATTAGAATGACTGAAAATCTTCCTGCTGAAATCCTTTAGGCTAGAAGAGGATGGTCAGCAACTTTTAATCTCCTAAAACAAAACAACTTCCAACCCAGGATCCTATATGCAGCTAAACTTAGTTTCATCTGTGACGGAGAACTTAAATACTTTAATGACATCCACACGTTGAAGAAATTTGTGATAACTAAACCAGCTCTGCAGGAAATTCTCAAACATATCCTCCATAATGACCACTGTAATCCCCCACTACAAAGTACTCTCACCCAGAAACTTTTGATCAAATTCCAACTTCCACAGTGGCAAAAGGATTAAAAATGTCTACTGGACTTTTGAGCAACTCGAGGACCAATATCTCAACAGGTCTATCAATAATTTCAATCAATGTGAATGGCCTAAACTGCCCTTTAAAGAAGCACAGATTGGCTGATTGGATACAGAAACTCAGACCAGATATCTGTTGCATCCAAGAATCTCATATTACTTTAAAAGATAAATACAGACTCAGGGTGAAGGGATGGTTATCTATATTCCAGGCAAATGGAAACCAGGAAAAAAGCAGGTGTTGCAATTTTATTCGCAGATACATTAGGGTTTAAACCAACAAAAATAAGCAAGGATAAGGATGTCCACTTTTTATTTGTTAAGGGTAATACCAAAGATGATGAGATCGCAATTATCAATATCTACACACCCAACCAAAATGCACCTCAATTTATAAGAGATACTCTAACAGGCATGAGCAACTTGATCTCTCCCAGCTCTATCAATGTCGGAGATTTTAACACTCCTTTGGCAGTGTTGGATTGATCCTCCAATAAGAACTTAGCAAGGAAATTTTAGATTTAAATTTAAATATTCATCTTTTGGACCTAACAGACATCTACAGAACATTTCATCCAAACAAACCTGAATACACATTTTACTCTTTAGTCCATGGAACATAGTCTAAAATCCATCACATCTTAGGCCATAAGTCTAACGTACTCATGTAAATTTAAAAGGATATAAATTATTCCATGCATCTTCTCAGACCATCATGGAATAAAAGTTGAACTCAGTAACAACAGCAATCTGTGGTCTCATACAAAAATATGGAAGCTAAACAACCTTATGCTGAATGACAGATGGGTCAGAGACGAGATCAAGAAGGAAATTACCAAATTTTTAGAACAAAATGACAATGAAGACATGAGTTTTCAGAACCTCTGGGATACTGCAAACGCAGACCTAAGAGGGAAATTGATAGCTCTGCAAGTCTTCCTCAAGAGAATGGAAAGAGAGGAAGTTAACGACATAATAGGACATCTCAAGCAACTGGAAAAAGAACAGTCCAATCCCAAACCCAGCAGAAGAAAAGAAACAACCAAAATTAGAGCATAATTGAATGAAATAGAAAACAAAAGGATTATAGAACAGATCAATAAATCAAAAAGTTGGTTTTATGAAAAGGTTAATAAAATAGATAAACCTTTGGCTAACCTAACCAAGAAAAAAAGAGTAAAATCTCTAATCTTATCAAGCAAAAATGGTAAAGATAAAATAACAACAGACTTCCTAGAAATTCAAAAAATCCTCAATGAATATTACTAGAAACTTTATTCCCAGAAATATGAAAATCTAAAAGAAATCAACCAATACTTGGAAGCATGCCATATCCCAAAACTTAGCCAAAATGGAGTGGAAATGTTGAACAGGCCTATATCAAGTTCTGAAATAGCATCAGCTATAAAAAATATCCCCAAAAAGAAAAGCCCAGGACCTGACAGCTTCTTCACATCAGAATTCTACCAAACCGTTAAAGAGAAACTAGTACCTATATTATTCAATCTTTTCCAAAATATTAAAAAAGACAGAATACTACCCAACACATTCTATGAAGCAAACATCACCTTGATACCCAAACCATGAAAAGACCCAACAAGAAAAGAAAATTATAGATCAATATCACTAATGAATATTGATGCGAAAATATTCAACAAGATCCTAACAAACCTAATCCAGCAACACATCAAACAAATTATACACCATGACCAAATGAGTTTTATCCCAGGATCTCGAGGATAGTTCAACATACATAAATCTATAAATGTAATTCATCATATAAACAAATCAAAAAACAAAGACCATATGATTCTCTCAATTGATGCAGAAAAAGCATTTGATAATATCCAGCATCCTTTCATGAACAGAACACTTAAGAAAATTGGTATAAAAAGGACATTTCTCAAGTTGATAGAGGC
>NW_003852505.1:518612-521340 GCF_000181295.1 Otolemur garnettii | reverse complement strand
ACATTGAGTGGGGAAAAGATTCCCTATTTAACAAATGGTCCTGGACGAATTGGCTGGCGACCTGTAGAAGACTAAAACTAGATCCACACCTTTCACCATTCACTAAGAAAGATTTTCACTGGATTAAGGACTTAAACTTAAGACATGAAACCATAAAAATACTAGAAGAAAGTGTAAGGAAAACACTTGAAGAAATTAGCCTGGGCGAATGTTTTACGAGACGGACCCCACAGGCAATTGAAGCAACATCAAAAATACACTATTGGGACCTGATTAAACTAAAGAGCTTCTGCACAGCCAAAAATACAGTAAGTAAAGCAAGCAGAAAGCCCTCAGAGTGGGAGAAAATATTTGCAGGCTATGTCTCTGACAAAGGTTTAATAACCAGAATCCATAGAGAACTCAAACACATTAGCAAAAACAAAAACAAAAACAAAAAAACAAGTGATCCCATCTCAGGGTGGGCAAAGGAGTTGAAGAGGAATTTCTACAAAGAAGATAGACATGCGGCCTATAGATATATGAAAAAATACTCATCATCCTTAATCATTAGAGAAATGCAAATCAAAACTACTTTGAGATATCACCTAACTCCAGTAAGATTAGCCCATATCACAAAATCCCAAAACCAGAGTTGCTGGCGTGGTTGTGGAGAAAAGGGAACACTCCTATACTGCTGGTGGGAATGCAAACTAATATGTTCCTTTTGTAAAGATGTCTGGAGAACACTTAGAGAACTAAAAATTGACCTGCCATTCAATCCTACAATTCCTTTATTAGGTATATACCTAGAAGATTAAAAATCACATTACAATAAAGATAGTTGTATCAGAATGTTTATTGCAGCCCCAGTCATAATTGCCAGGTCATGGAAGAAGCCCAAGTGCCCATCAATCCACGAATGGATCAATAAATGGTGGTATAAGTACACCGTGGAATACTATGCAGCCCTAAAGAAAGATGGAGTCTTTACCTCCTTCATGTTTACATGGATGGAATTGGAAAATGTTCTTCTTAGCAAAGTATCACAAGAATGGAAGAAAAAGTATCCAATGTACACAGCCCTATTATGAAACTAATTTATAGTTCTCAAATGAAAGCTACAACCTAATTCTAGCCCAAGAATATGAGGAGGGGTTAGGGGAGGGGAGGGGAGAAGTGCAGATGGGTGGAGGAAGGGTGATTGCAAAGATCATCTATATGGTCTGTCTAACAAGGGTACAAGTGAATTTTTCTAGAACTAGAGTATAAATGTTTTAACACAATAACTAAGTAAATGATTCAAGGTCTATGTTGACCAGTTTGATGAAAATATTTCAAATTGTATATGAAAACACTACATTGTATTCCATGTTTGCATTAATGTATGCAGATATTATTTAAATAAAAAAACTCTTATCTATTAGGCACAGATAACACTATTCTGTTGATGGGCATACTAAAAGCCCTGACTTAAGCATTATACAAGTCATTAATGTAACAAAAATGTGTGAATCTCCTTAATATTTTAAGATAAAAATCTAATTCATATATAGTTTTTGAGAAATTCTGCTCCTTTGTTTAGACCCCTAATCAGACTAACTGCTTTGACACTGCTATTCCCTCATAACAGATGTCAATTTGTGACTAGGATTAAACATCTTTATAAATTTCATAGAACAACATGGTATATATTATACTGGTTAGAGGAATGTTCTTTAGATGCATAATTGTTTTGGAGCCCAATTTTCCACTAACTAGCTATCTGAACTTGAGCAAATTACTTCACCTCTAAATTTCCTTATCTATAATGTAATGCACTGCTACTACTACTACTAGTAATAATAATTCTCATTGTGCTTATGTAGGACAGTAACAATATTTCTCATTGTGTAATGATTAAATGAGCTAATCCATTTAAAGTGGTTAGTAAAGTGTCTGGACTATAGTAACTATTTAATGAGCATTTGATTTTCTTATCACCACCATAACTTGTAAGTATAATGCCTTATCTTCACAATATAGTCCTTTGTAAGGTGATAATTTTCAAACTTTAGCTTGTATTAAAATCACCTAGAGTGTCTGATAAAGTACAGCTAGCTTGCCGGCCTCCCTATCTGGCTTCTGATTCAGAAGTTATGAGGTGCAGCTTAAGAACTTTCACTTCTGTAAGTTCCCAGGTATAGCTGCTGCTGGGTCCAGAAACCACACTTTGAGAATCTCTGTTGGTAGGTAGTCAGAATAAGTTTTAATGCATATCTTCTATGAATACTTCTGCACTGCTGGTGGGATTGCAAACTAATAAGTCCTTTTTGGAAAGTCATTTGGAGAACACTTAGAGAACTAAAAATAGACCTGCCATTTGATCCTATGATTCCTCTACTAGGTATATATCCAGAAGACCAAAAATCACACTATAGTAAAGATATTTATACCAGAATGTTCATTGCAGCCCAATTCATAATTGCTAGGTCATGGAAGAAGCCCAAGTGCCCAGCAACCCATGAATGGATCAATGAATCATGGTATATGTACACCATGGAATACTATGCAGCCATAAAGAAAGATGGAGACTTTACCTCCTTCATGTTTACATGGTTGGAGTTGAAAAATATTCTTCTTAGCAAAGTATCTCAAGAATGGAAGAAAAAGTATCCAATGTACTCAACCCTATTATGAAAATAATTTATAGCTTTCATAGGAAAGCTATAACCCAATTTTAGCCCAAGAATATGGGGAAAAGGGAGAG
>NW_003852505.1:486878-518498 GCF_000181295.1 Otolemur garnettii | reverse complement strand
ACATGAAGGCTATGTTAACCAGTTGGATGAAAGTATTTCAAACTGTATATAGAAACAACACACTGTACCCCATGATAGTATTAATGTACACAGCTATGATTTAACAACAACAACAAAAAAGAATCAGAAGTGAAAGCATATAATCAGAAAGCATCTTTACTGTTGCTTCCATATTTATTCAGTGGAGTATGATATTCTCCTTTTCACAGAGCAGAGCAGATATAGATTTTCAAAACACATCACTGGGACCTTTTGCCAATTATTAAGGCCTTAGAGCTGATGGTGTGACATTGCAAAGAGAATTGCCTATATAGGAAAATTTATCCATTCCAGGTGAAAACCCAAATAATGAAAGTGTCGATAGCTTTATGGATAAGAAAATGGAAATAGTGGCTGAGGAAAGTTTTTAGTTTTGAGGTATTTTAGACTTGGTGGCTTTCTTTGCCTTCCTTCTGCCTTGTAGAAAGAAGGGAAAAATGTCTACGAAAGAAGATAACTGATATCTATGAAGAATGGTGCCATAAAGACTCTTTGAACAAAAGCAAAATATTTCTGAAGTTAAAATACTTATACTTGGTGGCTGAGAGAAACTTGAAGACCTTTTGCATTCAAAGTAGTATGAAATGTTAGAGTTATATATTCCCTTTAGGTAGCAAATAATCTAAGGTAATTAGAAAAGAAAATTCTTCCCAAGGCCTAGAGACAAACCTAGGGTTAAAGCTGTGACTGATAATACTTAAGAGGAATAAAAAACAAACAAACAAACAAAAACCTGATCTGACCTAGAGTTGATTAGAATTTCTCTGGATTCCAAGAAAAGACAGACAAAAAATACCCTCGTCTCTGTCTTCCAAAGTATTCCTCTTATTTTAGCTAATAAAATAATTATCAAATAGGTTAAAATATAATGTAATTAGTAGAAATATAAATTTATGAAGATAAACCAAAATAATTTATATATAAAAATCACTAGATATTTCAGTGAAAAGAGTAAAAATAATATGAGAAACAGGAAAGAACTAACAGATGTAGCTTCATTCTCCATGCTCAATAAACACATTTTGGATTAACTTGTTTTCTTGCAGGTCTATATAGTATATCAGGTTACACATATACTACTGCAACAGATGTTAAGCCCTTACTATATGCCAGATATGATGATAGGTGCTTTACATTTAATATATTATCAAATAATAGAGACAAGTATGTGCTAATCAGGGCAAGTAATATCAGTTACTGCAAAAAATCCCACAATCTTTTCAGCATAATATACTATTTAGATATTGGCCAGTGCCTTTTCACAGAGTTCTCCTCCATGCAGAGACTCAGGGAATCAATAACTCTTTATTTAATGATTCTTCTTCATATAAGGCCTGCTCAGAATTCTGTGCTAGACCTTTTGCCTTCCACTAGCCAGCAAGCCAAGAATGAGAGCATGGAAGATTATATGGGTTATTTTGTAGCCAGAATTAGATGTGGTACATATAAATTAATACTGGAAAATATAGTTTCCTTTGTAGTCACGTAGATGATATAGAATTGGTTAGTGTCTATCCACCGTCTGCCACAATATGAAACCGAGTTTACAGATAAGAAAACTGAGGCTTAATGAATCTCAGGAAGCTGGAAGTAGGTGTTGGATCATAGATTTGAATTCAAGTGTATATGCCTCAAAAATGCATGTTTTCCAACACTGCCTTACAACAAAGTAATTGAAAAATATTTTTCCAATGTGGTAGGTCTTCCTGACAGTATATAAAGGGAGAGAAATGAGATGTGACATATGATGAAGACAATAAGAAACAACTATTGATTTGAGTTTTATTGAAGTTTCTGTTACCCTCTTGAATGTATAAAGAAAAGTCTAAGTTGGTAGAGGAATAGGGTGGTTAGATGCATGGTAACCTGTCCTCAATATTTATTGCTTCCTTAATCCACCCAGAACTCTGGTTACTGTCTGGAATAACAATAAGGATATGTGTCTCTAGTTGGTTGTACTTGCTATCTTCCTTCCAACAGTTGTTTGACAATATCCCTTTATTGCTTTTTGGTCTTTCTCTTCATTATTGCTCTGGCACTAGATGAATCTACAGCAGTACTTTAACAAATGACAAAGCATATCTTTTACATGCAAATCAAAGTTGTTAAAGGCAGCCAAAGTACCATAGGCAGATATACAGCTTAATTTCTACTACTCAGTACCATGCTATATGTTTTTCTAGAATCCATATATTTGCTGTTAGCTCTCTTTGACTGGGCTAGTATAACAGAGATGGAGAATTTAGTAATTGCCATGCTATGGGAGATGCATGATCAAATTGTACTTTAGTCAGTGCAGGAAGGAGGAAATGTTTGTTTTTGCCTTTCTGTGACCTTTCCTTCATTCTTTCCCAGCCCTCTCTTGTTCAACCTAAACCTCATCACTTTAGTTTTGACTGAAATCTATTATCCTTACCAAAATATCTAATTAGTCACTAATACCTTAGTATAAATTAGTTTAGCTTTTCTATAACTCTTGGAAACATTTGCATTGTAAAAGTTGTTTCATATAGGTCTATAGGTTAGAAATTCTGAAACTACTTTATGTATATACTAGGGTTGAATAAATAAACAAATATATTATAGCTACTAAAAGCAAGATGTTACAAATAGGCAAAGAATAAATGCTAGAAGGAGCCCTGTTGTGCTGGATTTCAGTCCGAGGACTCAGTATAAACTCATTTATAAACATATATGTATAGATGTATAAAAAATATATAGCTGTTTTACATGTATTAGTATACACATTATGCACATATATCTACTTATAGTAAACACATATATATATACTTATATACTAGTATATGCATGCATATGTATAAATACACAAACTACTATACATACCAATACTGTGTATGTGTGTATAAAATATTGTTTAAAATTATTAAATAAATAAGGGAAGGAAAAAAAATTACCTTACAGAACAACTCTAAGTAATAATTGTAGAAGGAATGAGGGAAATATGAAATCACCATTAGAGTATTTTAGTAACAATTGCTTCAGTCAAAATTTACTAGTGAATGCCAAAATTAGTAGGCAAAATTTAAAGAGAGACAGAATATACACACAGCCTCAAACTGTCTTCCCCAAAATATATATCAATTACAAAAAAAGTGAATAGTACTTATATAGTATAGAAATCTGGTGGACACTACCTTAACCAACTGATAAAAGGTACATTACTTACCTCTTGATATTATGTACTGGGGAAGTTACAACACCTCCAAGGTATTATTTTCAAAAATTTATACTCAGACCATTAAGAAACATCAAACATACCCAAATTGAGAGTTTGTTTGACCAGTACTCTTCATATGTGTCAAGATCATAAAGAAGAAAAACCAAGTAACTGTCACAGATTGTAGGAGACTAAGGGGACATAATGACTAAATGTAATGTGAGATCCTAGCTTAGATCCTAGTACAGAAAGGACATAAGTGGAAAAAGTGGTGAAAATGGAAGGAAGTCTATAGTTAATAGTGTTGAATCAATGCCAGTTTCTGACTTTGCCCCAGCACTTACTTCTAGCTTCCTGAGATTCATTAAGTCTAGGTTTTCTTATCTGCAAACTATCTTTTTCATATTGTGGCAGATGGTGGATAGACACTAACCAATTCTATAACATCTACATGATTACAAAGGAACTGAGCCTTGATAAATTAGCCTTGATTATGCAAGATAATTATTTTAGGGAAAGGTAGGTGAAAGGCATATGGGAGAGGAAGAGGTAAATTGGCAGCCTAGAGGCAACTTTCCCAGAAGCTCCTGTATAGAACGAGAAAAATTGTACTGAAGTGAATTTGGAGTAGTTGAAATTGAGGAGTTGAACACAAGGAGAAGAAACTGAGGCACTCAACATCCCCATTGAGACAAACTGCAAGGGTGAAGATGAGAAAGAGAACAGAGAATAGTTACAGAGTGAATAGACTGAAGGAGTCTATTACCAAAGGGTAAGGAGGATCCCCCCACCAGGGGGCCTATTTCAGGCTCTCTTTGAGCAGTGAACAAAGGATTTCTGACCCCATGAAAGAAAGTCATGAAGTCCCAGTGCTCCTGCACCCAGGAATTTCCACCTTTGGGTAACTATTCAAGCTGACAGAAAAGTGAACAAATTTTGTCTCCACCACCTTATGCCCACAGCCCATCCACCACTTTGGTCAAACAACAGAACCACAAACTTCCCCCCATAGAGGCCATCTTGCCAGCACCAGGGCAAGGCAGAGTTCTAACCCCTCTCAGAGAGACTAGAGGGTCTCCCTTACCCCCAGGCACAAAAAAGGTGAAGGAGATTCCAATAGCAGAAGCAAAGGTTACAGAGGCCACTTTCTTTTTCATCATACTTAACTGGCCACAGGAGGAAAGGAAAAGAGGCCTTGCCTCTCAAAACTTGTCTAGAGAGATGTCGGAGGGACCTGTGCATTGTGTGCTCTGGTGAACTGAGTGTGCCCTCTCCCCCACTGGAGAAGAAATTTTGGCTTTGCTGCACTGACTTTGGTGAAGTAGTCTCTTCTGGGTCTCATTCCTGCTAGGGGGAACTTTTTCCTTGCCCTCTAGTATGGCTCTGCCCAGTGTCTGTACCTGGAAGTCCCCTCCTAGAAATTGCTACCTGGCTCTCCACCTGCTGTCTTGAAGGGAAATAGCCCTAGCCTTAGGTGACCCCACCCTGGGAAGGTGAAGACTGTGTACCCAATCCCTTGTGTCTAGGAGTGAAAATGGTGGCTTTTTGAATGAGGAGCATTCACATTGAAGAGTGGAAACTTTGTTGGGGCAGCTGGGGGGCCTAAGGATTTCTCATCCCCTAACCACCAGTGGAGACATAGCAATTGGAATTTATTAAAGCAGGGAAGTCAGAAAAAAAAAAAAAAAAAGCTCTTTTATTTTAGGTTGAGAGTACTATGATACTAGGACAGAAACACTTGAATGTGCTAAATTGGGAGACAACTATGACCTAGAGCATCACCCAGAGGTCTTTCCACAAGCTCTACCACACCCAGCCTGGAGAAAGCAAGGCCAGCCCTCAGAAATTCTCATGCTACAGTTCTGGAAGGGAGCTTAGAGAGGCTATGTGTGGAAAGGGCCACAGGTATAACCTTCAGCTCATTTAAACAGTCAGTGGTGAAGGGGGTTGAGTTCTATATCCTGGGGCCTCTGGATCTGATCTCAGCTCACCAGCTTTAGTTGCCAAACAAGTCTCTGGAGTGCTTCCCAAGGTTACCCATTTATGTTATCTCTCAATAATTATTTAGGGACAACCTAAAATTCCACCTTAAAAAGTAAAATAAATATATAAATAAACTGAAAATTCACCTGGGGAGGAACAACAGAATAACCTTGGCAACATAAAAAGTCAAAGAAGATGAACTTCCCCGAGAGATTACAAGGGAGATACAGCAGAAAATACCACCCACAAAGAAATTGTTGAAGTGGCAGAAATAGAATTCAGAATATGGATGGAAGATAAAATGAATAAAATTGAGAAGATGGAAAAAGAAATTCAAAAAGAAATCCAAAAACTATCTCAAGAAACTAGTGAAATTAAAGACAAAATCACCAAGGATCTGGACATAATTATAAAGGATATAGCAGAGCTTAAGTAATTCAAGGAGCATCAAACACAATGGAGAGTCCCAGCAATAGAGTAGTAGAACATGGAGAAGAAAAATTTCAGAAATTAATGACAAGATTTTTAACTGATCCAATCATCCAAAGAGGCAGGGAAAAAAAAGCAAGTAAAAGCAGAGCTTTCCATGAGAGATTTATTATTGTATGACTACAAAAGATCAAACATTCAAATTATAAGGATTCCTGAAGGAGAAGAAGAGCATCCTGATAGCACAGAAGCTCTACTTCAAGACATCATGGTGGAGAATTTCCCAAGCTTTGGGAGAAATACAGAGATTAGATAGTTTCAGAACTCTAGTACAAACCAATTCAAACAAACCATCTCCTAGACAGATTGTAGTTAACTTGGCCAAAGTCAAAATGAAAGAGAAAATTCTGCAAGCAGCCAGGTATGGGAAAATTCTGCAAGCATCCAGGCATAAGAAAATTCTTACCTAGAAGAGGAAAAACATCAGGTGACAGAGGACATTCCAGTTGAAATTTTTCAAACCATGAGAGGGTGGTTGGCTTTAACCTTCTCAAAGAAAACAATTTTTATCCCAGGATTCTGTACCCCACTAAACTAAGTTTCAGATTTACTGGAAAAATCAACTCTTTTGCTGAAATACAAACATTGAGTAAATTCACCACAATAAGACCAACTCTGCAGGAAGTACTCAGACCTATTCTTCACACTGACCATGAAATAAACTACTATCAAAGTAAAGACACCCAGAAACTAAAGGACAAAGCCTAGTTTCCAAGAGTGTGCATGTCTCATGGCAAGTTCTATTACAACGTTGTTAAAAAAGAAAAAACACCAAGTGCAGAGAAATCACTTTGTAGACCATTGGAAGAGAGTTATGGAGAAATTTGGTGATGTACTGGACATAGTATGGTAAGGGAGAGGTTATTGCAAACTGTGACTTCTAGATTTCTACCTTATGTAACTGGATGGATGCTGGTGTCATTGACTGAGACAAGAAACTTTATAGTAACTGTGTGATGTTGTACATGTATATTTTATTTACCTTTCCTTCCTTATCTGCAAACTAGAAATAAAGCATAGTCTTTCTGAGCTCATATTATTAATAATTCTACATATAGAAACACGTCTTATGCAATTGATGACTGCTTGTTCCTTTCTTTATCATCCTTATATCTTTATTTATTTACCTTATTGTCCTGGATGAACATTGAATATTATAATATCCATCTATCTATCAGAGAGAAAGAGAGAGATACTCTCTACTCCCAAAAAGAGACTTCACTTTTTTTATGATCACACATTGAACTGTTTGGAATATTGACAATGTACTTGGAGACTATATGTATAAAAATATCTATTTCTTAGACAAAAATTGTAAATTAAGCCATATAAATCTATTTTATTAATATTTGGTCTCTTTTATCTTCTACTTACTGAAGGAGGTATGGTAAAATCTCTTACTGTGACAATGGATTTCTTGATTATTTTGATTATTTTGTCCATTCCATTTTGTACACTTTGAAGCTAAGTCATTGGGCACATGAAACTTTAGAACTAGTGTTTCTTTTTGAGACAAGGTATCTTTAATCATGAACTTCTTTAGCCATAATAGTACTTTTTACTTCAAGAGATTAATTGCTTTTTTGGTAAATGTTTTAAAGTTTTGTTGTTGTTTTTTTTTTTTTTTTTTTGAGACAGAGTCTTACTATGTTGCCCTCAGTAGAGTGCCATGCCCTCACAGCTCACAGCAACCTCAAACTCTTGGGCTTAAGTGATTCTTTTGCCTCAGCCTCCCAAATAGCTGGAACTACAGGCACCTGCCACAAAACCCAGCTATTTTTTTGGTCATTATTGTTTGGCAGACCCAGGCTGGGTTCGAACCCGCCAGCTCTGGTGTATGTGGCTGGTGCCCTGGCTGCTGAGCTACAAGCATGGAGCCTAAAGTTATTTTTGATATAAAATTTTCCATTTTTTATGTTGAATATTTATGAATTCTTAAATTTTATTTACAAAATATTTTAAATTTATATTCATTTAATGCTTTATTTAATTTATAATCATTTAGTTTATAATATATATTTTATTTAGAAAGCTATAGCCGTAATTATATATAGCTACATGCTATTCTGTTATCAGAAGTAGAAATCCATAATACATATTGTTTTCTAATCTTATAAATTTTCTTTCAATTAAAAAGTTTGGCCAATTCACATTTGTTGAGATCATATTGAGATTATATTTGCATATATGTCTACAATTATTTTTGTGCTTTCTATTTACCCTGTAATTTTTTTTTTAGGAATGGCCTCATTTGTTTACTGAACTTTCTTTATTTTTTAAATTATTTTTCCAGCCCCCCAAAGGTGGACCACACCCCCCAAAGGTGGACCACACCCCTTGACCCCACCCCCTCAATCCTTACCTTTCTCAGATCTCCCCATCCCCTACCCCCTACTGTGTACTAGGACCTTGATTGTCCTCATATTAGAATTGACTACATAAGATTCATATTTAGCCATTCTTGTGATGCTTTAATAAGAATAATGTTTCCACATCCATCCAGGTTAATATGAAAGATCTAAAGTATCCATCTTTTTTAGTGGCTGAATAGTATTTCATGGTATACATACACCAAACTTGTTAATCCATTTCTGGGTTGGTGGGCATTTAGGCTATTTCCACATTTTTGTGATAGTAAACTGAGCTGCAATAAACAGTCTAGTACAATTGTCCTTGTAAAAGGATTTTTTTTTCTTCTGGGTAGATGCCCAGCAATGAGATTGCAGGATCAAATGGGAGGTCTAGCTTGAGTTCTTTGAGGGTTCTCCATACTTCCTTCCAAAAAGGTTGTATTAGTTTTCAGTCCCACCAGCAGTATAAAAGTGTTTCCTTCTCTCCACATCCACACCAGCATCTACAGTTTTGAGACTTTGTGATGTGGGCCATTCTCACTAGCTTAGATGATTTCTCAGTGTGGTTTTGATTTGCATTTCTCTAATAATTAGGGATGATGAGCATTTTTGCATCTGTTTGTTAGCCTTCATCTGTCTTCTTTAGAGAAGGTTCTATTCATGTCTCTTGCCCAGTGATCTAAGGGATTGTTGGCTCTTCTTATGTTTGTTAATTTCAATTCTCTGTAGATTATAGTTATCAGGCTTTAGTCTGAATCAAAATATGTAAATATTCTTTCCCAATGTGTAGGTTGTCTGTTTGCTTTGGCTGTTATTGCCTTAGCTGTACAGAAGCTTTTCAGTTTCATTAAGTCCCATTAGTTTGTTTGTGTTGTTGCAATTGCCGCACAAAGTCTTTCCATAGGCCAAAAGCTTCCAGGGTGTTCCCCACACTTTTTTGAGGATTTTAATTGTTTCGTGCCTTAGATTAAGTTCTTTTATCCATCTTGAATCAATTTTTGGAGAAAGGTGCGGGTCCAGTTTCTGTCTTTTACATGTGGATATCCAGTTCTCCCAGCACCATTTATTGAATAGGGATTCTTTCCCCAGTGTATGTTCTTACTTGGTTTATCAAAGATTAGGCGGCTGTAAGATGTTTATTTCATCTCTTCGTTTTCTATTTGGATCCAAATGTCTATGTCTCTATTTTTATGCAATACCATGCTGTTTTGATCACTATGCCCTTGTAGTACAGACTAAAGTCTGGTACTTTATACCCCTGGCCTTGTTTTTATTACCAAGAATTGCCTTGGCTATGATACAGGATTCCATCACTCAGGGCTAGACAGGGAGTCCCCCATTCTCTAGGCCCAGGTGAGCTCAGAGGTCAGACCCCCATTTCCAGGCACAAGTAGACTGCTTTCTTCAGGACACACCCTCTGGGCTCTGAGAGATCATGAACAAAGTAGCCTGTGATGGTTTGGGTGGTGGTTCCACCTTGGGTAGGAGCACACACTCTAATTCCTTCTCAGGGACAAAGACTGTGATAGACCAACTGCCAGCCATGTGTAATCCTCTAGACTTAAACCCCCTAGATAAAAGAGCCTACATGGAGACTCCTCTTCAGTTCTTTCCCCTTTCCAGAAGCTCTGGTGCTTTTTACTTCTTCTAATAAATGTCCTATCTTACCACTGATCTGTGGTCCATGGGTTCATTCTTCGAATACCTGAGACCAGGGACCTACTGAAGAGTGAAATTCCAGTATCAGCTACATGGGATTTTTTTTTTTTTTTTGGGGTTCCATACAAAAAGAATAATTATTTTTTCCAAGTATTGAAAATATGATGTTGGTACTTTAATAGGATTGAAGATTGCTTTAGGAAGTATAGACATTTTAGCAATGTTGATTCTTCCCAGTCACAAGCATGGTATGTTCTTCCATTTGTTGTTATCTTCTACTATTTCTTTTCTTACAGGTTCATAGTTTTCTTTATAAAGGTCCTTCACCTCTTTTGTGAGGTGTATTTCTAGGCATTTCATTTTCTTGGAGCTACTGAGAAGGGTATTTTGTCCTTGATTTCCTTCTCATCTTGGCTGTTGTTGGCATATACAAAGGCAACTGATTTGCAGACATTGATTTTATATCCGGAGATGTTACTGTATTTTTTGATCACTTCCATGAGTCTTGTGGTTGTATCTTTGGGGTTCTCTAGGTATAAAATCATATCATGGGCAGAGAGGGAGAGTTTCACTTCCTCTGCCCCCATTTGGATGCCTTTAATTTCCTTCAGTTGCTTGATTGTATTGCCTAGAACTTCCAGCACTATGTTGAATAGTAGAGGTGATAGAGGACACCCTTGACTTGTTCCAGTCCTGAGGGGAAAAGTTTCAGTTTTACTCCATTCAGTATAATATTAGCTGTTGGTTTGTCATAGATGGCTTCAATCAGTTTAAGGAATGTGTCACCAGTGCCTATATTCTTCAGCGTTCTAATTAGGAAAGGATGTTGAATTTTATTGAATGCTTTTTCTGCATCAGTTGAGAGGATCATAAGGTCTTTGTTTTTGCTCCTGTTGATATGTGAATTATGTTTATGGATTTGCATATGTCAAACCAGCCTTTCATCCCTGGGAGGAATCCTACTTGATCGTGATGTATGACTTTTTTAATGATAAGGTGTAATCACTAAAAAAAATTCACATATTTTCTGGGATTTTTTAAAATAATTTGTGCATCTATTTTCATTAGTAAAATTGATCTGAAGTTCTCTTTTTGTTGGGTATTTTCCTGGTTTTTGTATCATGGTGATATTTGCTTCATAGAACATGTTGGGGAACATTCCTTCCTCCTGAATTTTTTGGAATAATTTCTGTAGTATGGATATAAGTTCTTTCTTTGAATGTTTGATAGAATTATGATGTGAAGCCATCTGGACTAGGGCATTTTTGTTGTTGTTGAAAGATTTTTTTTATTGTTTCTTTAATTTCAATGCTTGAAATTGGTCTAAGCAGAAGATCTATTTCATTTTGATTAAGACTAGGGAGGGGGTGTGATTCCAAATATTGATCCATTTCTTCTACATTGTCAAATTTTGGGGCATAGAGTTTCCTGTAGTATTCAGAGGTAATCTCTTGTATTTCTGTGGCATCTGTTGTTATTTCTCCTTTATCATTCCTAATTGAGGTTACTAGAGATTTTACTTACCTGTTTCTAGTAAGTCTGGTGAAGGGTTTATCTATTTTATTTACTTTTTTCTAAAAATCAACTTTTTATTTTGTTAATTTTTTGAATATTTTTTGTTTTCAATTTTATTAATCTCTGACTTAATTTTGGCTGTTTCTTTTCTTCTGTTTTGTTTAGGATTAAATTGTTCTTCTTTTTCTAATTCCATAAGGTGGTTTGTGAGTGTGCTGATGCATTCACCTTCTGTTTTTTGAAGGTAGGCATCTAGCATGATAAATTTTCCTCTCAGGACTGCTTTTGCTATATCCCAGAAGTTTTGGTAACTTGTGTCTTTATTGTTTTTGTGTTTGAGGAAATTAATCCTCTTTAATCTTTTCCTGGACCCAACTATCATTCAGCATAAGGTTGTTTAGTTTCCAAGACTTTATGTGGGATGAACCATTTTTGTTGGAGTCGAGCTTCACCATTATGGCCTTGTGGTCTGAGAAGAGACAGGGTATTATTTTTATTCCTTTAATTTTGCTGAGGTTTGATTTATATCTTAGGATGTGATCTATTTAGGAGTATGTGCCATGAGCTGATGAGAGAAAAGTATATTCTTTTACTTTGGGATGGTGTGCTCTGTATATGTGTATTAATCCCATTTGATCTAAGGTCATGTTTAAGTACTTTGTATCCTTGTTTAGTTTCAGTTTAGAGGATCTGTCCAGTTCTGTCTGAGGAATGTTAACTTCCCTGACTATTAAGGTGTTATGGGATATCATATTGCTCAGAACCCTTAAGGTCTGTTTCATATATCTGGGAGCATTTAAGTTAGATGTGTAAATGTTTAGTATTGAGATATATTCTTGTTGTGCTGTTCCTTTGACTAGTATGAAGTGTCCATCTTTGTCTTTCTTTACTAAAGTTGCTTTGAATCTTCTTGTATCTGAGAATAAGATTGCAACCCCTCCTTTCTTCTGATTTCCATTTGCTTGATGCACTGTTTTCCATCCCTTAACCCCAAGTCCTGATTTTTCCTTCATGGCTATGTGTGTCTCCTGGAGACAGCATATGGATGGTGTGTGTGTGTGTGTGTGTGTGTGTTTTGTTATCCAATGAGTCAGTCTGTGCCTCTTCAGTGGGGAATTCAATCCATTGACATTTATTGAAAGTATTGATAGTCATGGTTGAATTCTATTCATCTTATTGTGAGGTAGATTGTTACGTTACATAGTTTAATCCCTTGTGCCATTGTGAAAGCTAAATTCTGGCCTCTGGCTTCTAGATGTTTACTTTGGTGGTGGTCCATTGTGGTGTTCAATATTGAAAATAGGTCCAAGTATTTCTTGTATAGCTGATCTTGTTATGACAAATTTCCTCAGTGATTGTATATCTACAAACAATTTGATTTTTCCATCCATTTTGAAGCTATGTTTGGCAGGATACAGGATTCTAAGCTGAAAATTATATTGTTTAAGGATGTTGAAGGTGGATGACCATGCTCTCCTGACTTGGAAGGTTTCAGTTGAAAAGTCTGCTGTCAACCTAATGGTTCTGCCCTTGTTGGACAATTGGCGGTCCTACCTGCTCACAGGTTTTTCTCCTTCAACTTGACTTTGGACAGGTTCATTACAATGTGTCTTGGAGAGGTTATTGTAGAGATGAGATGACCCAGGGCTCAATAGCCATCTGAAAAGAGTGTGTCAGGATCTTTAGTAAAATTTGAGAAGTTTTCATTCATGATAGTCTCCAGTAGGGCTTCCATACCTTTGGGGTGATCTTCTTCCCCCTCAGGGTTTCCTACTATCTCTATGTTTGAATGCTTCATGGCATCTTGTAGTTTTCTAAGTGCCTGCTCTGCTTTCTATCTCTTCTTTTCTGACTCCATTACTGCCTGTGTTAACACAAAGTCTCTAGTTTCTAATTCTGATGTTCTTTCTTCTCCATGGTCTAATCTATTTTTGATACTTCATACTGCTTCTTTACATTCCCTGATTGTCTCCTTAATTTCTTTAAGCTCATCCACATCTTTCCTATTTTCTGCATATCTCTCATCTGACTTTTGGTTCTGTCTTTCCATTTTCTCTTCCTTTTTTTTTTTCTATACAGATACATGTGTGTATTTGGTTTCCACTTTCTGCCTTCACAAAATTAAAAAGGCTTAAAATTTAATAACAATAACAATGTTTAAGATAAGGACTAGAAACAAAAACTTCATAAAGAATGAATGAAGATAAATACATTCAGAAAAGAAATCAGACGATTTCCATTTTCTCTTCCAAACCCTTTATTGTCTTAATCATCCATATTTTAATTTTCCTTTCTGACAAATCCATTAATTCTTTGCAGGAGGAGTCTTCTTTAAGAATTGACTCATGGTCCCTTGGAGTAATTGTTCTAATTTAGTTATTCATGGTGCCTGAATTTTTCTTTTGGTTTCTCTTTACATGTGCTTTCTTTTTGTTCACTTCCTTGTGTACCTGTTTCCTTCTCACTTCGTCCTTTGGTTCAAGTTACCTTGTCTCAGAGTTTAGATGAGGAAGATGCCTCTTGGTATGGGATCAAAAGGTGGAAAAGGATTATAGCAAGCAAAGAGGACCAAAAGGAAAGGAAAAAAAGAAGAAGAGAAAAAAATAAAAATAAAATGGGGGGGGGAAGTGTAGGAGAAAAGCAAAAGAAAGAGAAAGAAGAAAAGGGAAGGCAAAAACAAGTAAGGAAGGGGGACTAATAGAAGAAATTTGAAGAACAGACTAGATGTAGGATAAGAAGAGAGGATGAGAGTGATAGAAGAGATGTTGTTGGTCAGCATGGTGCTAAGGCCACAGCTATAGCTCAAGTATTGTGAGCAGCTGAGCTGGGTGGGTTCCTCAAAATTAGGCCCTCCTTAGTTGTCCACAGCCAGACTCTTCCTCTGCCAAAAAATAGGAAGAGAAGAAAAAAAGCGAACACAAAAATCAAGAAGGAAAAATTGGATAAGGATTAAAGAATATTAGAAAAGTTCTGCAGCATGATCTTCCTACTACTTTCTTCCTGGGGCCCTGAGTATAAAATTCTCCTGGCCTCTTTGAGCCAGGCTACTGCTGCAGTAAACTACTGGACCCACAGCAAAGAAAGGTTGAAAAGAGAACGAAAAGGAAAGAAAAAAGAGAAAACTATATATATGTATAAGCATAGATAGAAGAAAATTAAATGTACCATTGACTCTAAATAAGAGGAGTGAGTGAGGAGGAATAAAGAAAGAAAAAAGAAAGGGAACAAACCAAGTAAAAGAGAAAGAAAAAATAGAGTGGTGGCAATTTCTTGGCTGATGCCAAAGCACTTTATGTGGGAGAAATGAGATGAGTAGGAGGGTCTCTACCAACTGAGAGAATTCAGTTGAGTACACTAGGGTAAGAGAATAGTTCAAGCTAATATTCTACAACCAAAACCAATAATAAAAATAAAATAAAATAAAAAGAAGAAGAAGAATATAGAGATCTTTGCTCTTAATTAATGTAAAAATAGAATATAGGAGAAGGTCCAACCTTACAACTTAGCAAAAAGCAAAGAACATTGAAACAAGATAAAAGAAAAGGAAAACAAAACACAACAAAACAAAATGAATAATGAAAAAACCCACTGAGATAGCCTGATGTAAGCAATCTCAGCAACTAATTGAGCAAGTAAAGAAAAGAGAAAAAATAATAATATAAGCTAAATTAAAAAGAAAAAAGAAGAAAGAAAAAAAGCAACGGCAATCAAAAAAAATTTTATGCACATATATATATGTTGTAGGGATTTGATTTTTCTAGGAATATATTTATGCTTCGATATACTTCCTGGACACCAGGTGGTGCTGTGAATTTGGGGGACAAATAATACAGCTGTAAATTTCTCTCTGGTTCCCAGGCTTAAAGCAATTTGCCAGCTTACTTGTTTCTGGTGGTTGCTCCTCCACCTCAGCACTCAGCCCCTGCAGATCTGGTATTCCACAATTCTCAACAATTCTTCAGTGACAGGACTCTACAATCATTTACATGGGAAGCAGAGGTCCCTGGGCTTGATTCGAGTGCAGGACCACTCCCTGCAGGTGGTCTGCCACACCCTAGGCCCCTAGCCAGAGGCCTGCCCACACAATGGCGTCCGGTTCTCCACAATGGCATATCTCCGATCGGGAACTTTCCTCCATGGGAATGTTTCACCCGCTGCCAAACTGCAGTAGGGCCACTCTAGACAGCCCCCCCCCCAACTGGCCCCCAGAGTCTGCTAGGGAGTGCCTACTTCTCCAATCTTTTCAGAGTTCCTGAGCCTGATACAGGTAAAGGTCCACTTCCCTCAGGCACCCAGCGAGATGTCTGCTCATACAAAGTACTGGCGCCTTTTCACGCTGTGGTTTTCCTCGGTATGAGAAATTTTTCCCATTGATGCTTCACCAGTTGCCATCTGCATTAGAGCTCGCTACAGCCAGCAATCCAATCTGGCCAATTTCGGCTCGGAAGAGCACCTCCTAGCCTCCCCCAAGGAGTGTAAACTGAGAGAAATTTCCCCTTGAATCTCGCCACTGCACCCACTGCAACTGCCACCTGCCTATCGCTGCCATGGCCTGAGTGTGCCCGCAGAAACTTGCCCAAGTGTGTTAGTTCTTTGCAGCTCTGGCCAAATCCAGCCACTGCTATATGTCAGTCATGATTCTTCTTTCTTATTTCTTGCTTTCTTTTGGATTCATTGGAGATACTGTTGTTATTTTTTCCATTATTTCTTGTTAATTTTGAAATTGTAAATTCTATTTCTGATCTTTTATTGGTTACCCTTAAAGTCTTAAAATGAAGTCTATAAAATTCTAAATTTTATCAATATCTTTACTTTTTTCCTGAAAGTTACAAGGATCTCAGATCTCTTTAAATTTGATCACTCTCTCCTACCTTACATTTTACATTTGTCTAGAATTTTACTTTAGCCTCCCCTAACTTAATCACTATTATTTTCAACCTTTAGTTAATATTTATTTAGATACCTCCATGTATTTACTGATTTCTTTGTTCTCTACTCTCTTTCTTTTCTTTTCTTTCTTTCTTCCTTTTTTTTTTTTTTTTTGAGACGAAGTCTTACTCTATTGCCCAGGCTAGAGGGCTGTGGCATCATAGCTCACAGCAACCTCAAATTCTTGGACTTGAACAATCCTTTTGGCTCAGCCTCCCAAATAGTTAGGAGTATAATTGCCGGCCATAATGCCTAAGTAATATTTCTATTTTTAGTAGAAATAGACTCTCACTCTTGCTCAGGCTGGCTTCCAGCTCCTGAACTCAAGCAATCCACCCACCTCGGCCTTCCATAGTGCTAGGATTACAGGTGTGAGCTACCATGCCTGGTCTTCCATTCTCTTTCACATTGTGACTTCTGCCTTTATGTTCAGTTTTCTTTCTGTAATGTATCTTTTACATGTCTTTCCTTTAGAATCTGTTGGTGAACATTTTTCACTATTTTTATTTTTTGAAAAAATATCTTTTTTACCTTTATTCTTGAATGATAATTTCTAGATTGATAGTTACTTTTCTTGATCCCTGTGGAGTTATTACCCCACTGTCATTGCTTTCTGCTTATGCAACAGGAGATTCTCTTTTTGTTCCACTGAAGATAATCTACCTTTTCTTTTTTGTATGTATTGAATATTTGGGGTGTTAATATGGTTTATGAGAATCTATATGTAGATATTTATTTTTCTTAGAAATTTTCATCTTCCTGAATCCAAAAATCCATGTCTTTCATTTATTCTGGAAAATTCTCAGCCATCTCTTTATTTTATGCCTCCCCCACCCCAACTTTGTAATATACATCCCAATTTCTCTATACTTATATTTTCTTCTACATTTCACTTATATGTGTATTAGATCTTCTCAGGTTTTCAGCAACGTCTCGACTTATTTTCATATTTTTCATATCTGTGTATTTCTCTGCTGTCTTTTGTCCTCCTCTCTTCAGCTGAGTACAATGTGCTGTTTAATCATTACATTTTACTTTTATGATTTTCCTTCTCAGTTATCAAAGTTTTTGTTCTTATTCAAATTTCTGCTATTTTCTTTACAGTCTCATATTCTTGCTTTTATCTTTACTTCTATTATTTATTTAAAATTTAAGACACTTATTTTGTATTCTGTATTTTATAATTCACATAGTTAAGTGTCTGAAGTACTGTCATGCATTGTATAACATTTGGGTCAATTACAGATTGTATATACAATTGTTGCTCCATAAGATTATAATGGAGCAGACATAGAAACCTGATATATGGCACTTGATATGGGCATTGTAGATCGAGGAGGGGTAATTATTGATATTAATTAATGGGATTGGAACATTTTGTTTATCCTTATGCAATACACACACACACATATGTGAGCCAGGTCTGTGTAAGTACATTCTATAATATTTGCACAATGAGGAACTCACCAAACACATTTCTCAGAAATTTTCCTCATCATTAAATGGCACATGACCATTTGAAGGTCTAATTGTACTTTTGTTCTTTGTTTTTATTTCTTATTTTTTCATGATATTCTGCTTATTCTGTGTTTAAACTGTGTTTAAGTAGATTACTTGATGTATCTTTATAGTACACATGCTTTGAGGGGTGGGTGGAGGATGTTTCCATATGATAATGATTTATGCTTAGTTTTTTTCTGTAATCCTTCAAACCTAAGAACAATAGTAATTTCTCTGGTTTGTGATTTCTTACCCTTGTACTTCTCTAGGCTAAAAATTATTAGGGAAGAAGTTTTGTTTTTCTTCAATCAGAACCCAAGCTAAGATGGATAACTTTTTTATGGTGTCCCTTTGTCTGCAGGTGGATCGTTTTCTAAAATACCTCTTCATCAAAGATGCAGTTCTTCAAGGATCCTAATTTAATGGTGAAGTTTTAGTTCTAACCCTCCTTTTGCTAAGCACCAAAGCCTTGTCTCCTATATTCTCACAGTCCTTAAAACTGAATGTTTTTAGATGCATAGACCTCCAGATAATTCTTGGACATCCATAGGGCCTTTGTCAGATAACAATATGATTTGCAGTTCCCTTTTTGGTTTTGAATTGGTGATTCTTCATATTTTCTTGTGAGATCAGCCATATGTCTAGAGTCTTTATCTGACACAAGCAATCAATGTAACCTAGTTCTTTGTACCCTCAGTGAATTCCCAACAATAAACAACAACAAAAAAAAGCTATAGTATTCCAAACAAAATGGTAATGGCACAAAAACAGATATATAGGCCAAAAAAATAAAAAGAATGTTTATTATATTTCATAAAACATTTCCCAATCTTTTATTTATAGAAGTTTGAGATACTAGGTCACATTGCTATAAATAGAAGTTCCATATATTTTTAATATTTCTATTAGTTAATGCTATGTCTATTTAGTATAATTTAACTGTATGTATTTGCAACATTTGTCTGTTATAATTATATGTGTTTAGTTTATGTCCAAAAGTGTAAAACTTTTGTATATCCTTTTCTGTCATGACCCATTCCTCATTTTCAATGTATATTCAGAATAAATTAACATTTACTGAGTGCTTAGTATATGTCTGGATCTTTTATATATGTATTCACAGTTAATACTTGTCAATACAACATGAAATAGGCACTGCTAATCTCAATATGGATTCCTCTAGTTACAAGGCCATCAGTGATGTCAAATGAATTGAATATAAAATAGAGGTCACAGAATTAATATTCTTGCCCAAAGCCACAAAATGTGCCCAGAGTCAAACATACATCTAGTGAAGTTATTATATGTATTTTTATTTTTTGCTCCATGAATTCATATTCTGACATGAAAGGAAAATAATACTTGAAAGTGGAAAACATTTGGGGGAACCTTAATTTTGGTTAAATTGACACTAATATTGTCAGTTTTCTTTCTTTAGTGAATGTAAGCAACTTAACAATTAATGGCTTAATTTGCTGTGACTAGAAATATTGAAGAACTGAGAGGAAATGTACTTAACAGTCAAAAAATAACAAAGCCTATCATTCCCCATAATGCTCACATATAGACATACAAATGTGTATTTTTCAAGTCCTTAATATGGATTTTGTGTTTTACACCTGATAAAAGGACATACTAAATCTACGCTTTAAAGACAAATTTTATTCCCAGGCCCTAAAAAGAAAAAGATTTAAATACTTTATGGAAATTATTTCAATTAGAATAAAGATTTTATCTGGCTGACTTTTCAATGTTGTTAACTTTATTAGATTCATATTTAGATAAATTAGGACATTTTGTAAGTGCCAGGTTCTTTGGTCTTCTGTATTCCTTGGAAGCTTGGGTGCATTTAGTTGCCTATATAGTCATTTAATAAAAGAAGCAATTCAAAAACCATTTTAAAAAAACATCTAGAGCTATTTTGCTGTTTTTAAATAAGCTGCGATTATACTTCTAATTATTTGATTAATTGTAATTTTGAGGACCATAGGATTATAATACAGAATTCATTGTTCAGAACTTTATGAAATATAAGAGTAGTGTGTACATGTGTGTTTGGCATCTAAACAATTTGAAGTCTACAAATGCAGTATCTTTCTAAAAATATCAATGCTCTGTGAGAAAAAATGATTGCATATATGGTTTTATAGACCACCTGCAGTTAACTCTGTGACCCCTGAGAGATCTGCTCCTCACAGGTGGGAGCCATTCTTATACTTGAGTTGTTATGTCTTTCATATATTGTATCTGAGTACACTTCTCAATGCTGCCAGCACAAGACTGTGGTAGCAAGTTGGGACCAAAGTTGTTAGAAAAGGGGAAAAATAACAGCTAACCTTTATTAGGTGCTTATGATGAGCCAAGTACTTTACATGTATTAACTTATTTAATTCTCACTACAATGCTAAAGTACTTTCGTCATCTCCCCCTTTTTTTTTCCAGAGAGGGGAACTAAAGCAAAAAGAAATTAAGTAACTTGCATAGCTAGTAAGTAGAAAAGATTTAGGAGTAGAACTCAGGAAACCTGGCCTAACCCTTTCATTATCATGCAACATTGCCTTTCAGAAGCATGGGTACTCAGGTGCCAATAAAACATAAAAAAGATAAAGATAAATTATATAGTTTCTGTCATAAGACAATTCAAATCCATTTTGGATAGAAGCAATATACAAAGTTCTAGGAACTTCAAATATTTGTTTGAAACATCTGCAAAGTTGCATTAAGAGCGAAAATTGAAGAAGAAATGCAGGAGAGCATATAGGATCCTGCGATTGGAATGTTCTCAAAAGATTATAATTGTAGCAAATTCAAAAACATTGTTAACAATTCCAACATTTGCTAGAGTGCTTCCTGTGCCTTTACAAATTAAGTGCTATGTTCCTAGCTCTATACATTACCTAATCTTGACAATTATTTTATGAGATTGATAAGAATTTTTGCCTATCTTATGGATTTTAGAAAACTGAAATCATAAAATTAATTTACCTAAGATTATATAGCTAAATTGTATAACTTTTTTTGATTCATAGTATTTGGACATACTTATGGTATGCATGTGATATTTTATTATATGCATAGAATGTGTAAAGAATAAATCAGAATATTTAGGGTATCCATCACCTCAAGTATTTATTATTTCTATGTGTTAGGAATATTTCAAGTCATTTCTTCTAGCTATTTTAAAATACACTATATGTTGATGTTAACTTTAGTCACCTTACTTTGCTATCAAATATCGGAACTTATTTCTCCTGTCTAACTGCACATTTGTACCCATTAATCAACTTTTCTTCATTCCCCCACCAACCGTCTCAGTCTCTGGCATTTATCACTCTACTGTCTGCCTCCATAAGATCAACTTTTTGAGCTTGTTCATAAGAGTGATAACATGAAATATTTCTCTCGTTCTGCCTGGCTTATTTCTTTAAGCATAATAAACCCCCAATACTTGGGTTTATTATATTGCTGCAAATGACAGGACTTCATTCTTTTTATCGTTGAATAGCATTCTCTCATGTGTGTATACTACATTGTATTATCTATTTGTCCATTGGTGGACAGTTAGGTTGATTTCATAACTTTTCTATTTTGAATAGTGCTGTGATAAACCTGCAGGAACAGGTTGTCTCTTCAATATACTGATTTTCTTTCCTTTCAATAAATACGCAGTAGTTGGACTGCTGGAAATATGATATGCTTAGGTTGGGGTGGCAAGACTTATGCTGTAGCCCTGCTCCTGAAGAGGGAAGTGTTTCTTTCAGTGGCAGCAATAATAAACTGGTGGCAAAAAAGAACCCCCAAAACCAAACCAAACCAAACCAAAACAACAACAACAAAAAAAACATGCTTCAGCCCCAAGTGGTGGCTGTAAGTGAGATAGCCTTTTCTCAGGGTGTTTTTAATTACAAAGAATCTCTGCTACTGGGAGCAATGGAGTCACTCCCTATGGCTCATGCTTCAGCCCTGATGGCAGCAGTGAGCAGTGGTTCCTAGATACCTGGGTAGAGTATGGAGATGGATGGGATTTTGACCACAGGGTAAGATTAGTCTAATGGGATTTGGGCTTTCAAAATAGTGCTATGCTGTAGCTGCTTAGGACTCCAAGAGGTCTGTGAGATCTAGCATGAGCTACTTTACTGGAGCAATGCTATCCTGTGGTACCATTTGGTCTCCAGGTAGTTCTCTATTTTAGTCTCAGTACCCATGTGGACTGAGTGGCACAATCCATGGCTGAGATCACAGGTGTCCATGGTGGGAATGTGGACCTCTGGGGACCATTTTCTTATGCTTTCCTCATACGTGTGAGCCTCTCCAGGATGCCAGCCAATCCTACCTGAGCAGGCTACTTTACTTCTCTTTCTTTGCCTTAGTTTTTTGCTATCACTTGTCTGTTGAATTCCAGTGTTCTTTCTTAGGTGATATATTTAAAGTGTAATTATATAATTATTATTTTCATTCTTCTTTGTAGACAAGGTGAGTACCAGAAGCCATCTTGAAGCCTTAACTGCATTTTAATCCTAGTTTTGTTGGACTTTGAAACCTATGTATGACGATATCACATTGCTTTTTAGGTTAAAGCATTTCAGATTTACCTCCTATGTGCATCTGTATTTGAAAGTCCCTCACTAATTTTAGATCAGGTTAACCCTCTTTTAGTAGCTATTTTACTGGGATACATTCTTGAATAGACTGGGAAAATCCTAAGGTAATGTTAACTCTAGGGATTTGAACAAACTAGATCTACACACAATATGTTGTTTTTAACTTTAGCCTCCTTACTTTGCTATCAAATATCAGAATTTATTTCTTCTAACTGCACATCTATACCCATTAACCAACTTTTCTTTATACCTCCACCAACCACCCCAGTCCCTGGTGTTTATCACTCTACTGTCTGATCTAGTCCTAGACATTGTTACTCTTTGGTGAAGAGGTATCCTTTTCATAGAAGTATAAGCCCTTATGCTTTTCCATATGGTCTTACTCTTATGTCAGAGTACATCAGTAGAGACAACATACTCAGACAAGAATGTCCCCCAATTTTCCTGATTTTCTCTAATGTCCACTAACCAAAAACACATTCTCAACCTGTATGCACATCTATTTTAAGCCTATTGTATTTTTATAAGCCATTATTTCTGAAAGTTTACCCCCTGTCGTGTGATAATAGTAATAACTCACTGATCTAGCAACATTGGGGGAAGGTGTGTCTTGATCTGCTGAAAACAAACTTTTTGCTATGTTTAGTCACATTAGGAAAGTTTGGATTTAGTTTTGTTTTTTAAACTTCAAATTTGATATAACTCTAATATCTGATTGCAAAGAAGTCAAGTAAAGGTCCACTGGTATTTTTTATGTGCAGGGAACCTTTGTATAGGGCAATTATTCTTTATCTTGATCTGACTATATTCAAGCTCTTTATCAAAAAGTTTGGAATTTTTAAACATCTATGCTCCAGCTTCTTATAATATGGGCAGTAAAACAGACTTCTGATGCTTTTTACTATAGATTGCTCCATGCTTCAGTAAATATGAGCCTAATGAAATATATAACCAAATTTTTGAATTAAATCCAAATTGTTAATAATTTACCTGACTAGCATTATGCCCATTAAGGAAATTAAAAGATTCAGTATACACTTTAACTCAGAAATAAAAATTGCATAGCCATTCTACAATTTCCTGTTATTTTGTTTTAGCCATCTTGAAGTTGGAGTATGGGACCGGATGGCCTTCTACTTTATGAGGTAAAATACTAGGTCAAATAATAGATGCTCAGTGGACAAATCTATTATCATCCTCTACTCCCTTCCCTTTGGGGAGGTTTAGGGAGCATATACTCTTGTTTTTGTGCATTATTTTCACAGGGATGATGAAAGAAAAAGAACATCCTTTCTCAAATTGATAAGGATCAGACATTTCTATAATCTGTTGAAACACTTCCAGGCAGAGGCAATAAAGAAAAATGCAGTGATACAAACAGAGTAGGGGATAATTCTCTGTTTTTTCTTTCCTTACTGTGCATTGCTACTAAGCTAGAACCTGGACACATCATTAGAAGACAAAACTAGCAAACAGCATGAGTTGTAGCTTTCAATTATGGTATCTGAATCATAACTCTACCACCTTTCAGCTCTGTGGCACTTTATGTAATCATTTTCAAGGCTTAATTTCAAAATCTACAAAATGAAAAACCTGGTATCTATAACATAGGATTCTTTTTAGGATTAAATAAAATAACCCATTTAAATTAGTGAGCATGGTGTTTGACATATAGAACATGATGAATAAACATTAATTACTTTTTTTTTTGAGACAGAGTCTCAAGCTGTCACCCTGGGTAGAGGGCTATGGTGTCATAGCTCACAGCAATCTCTAACTCTTGGGCTTAAGCGATCTTCTTCCTCAGCCTCCCAGGTAGCTAGGACT
The DNA here is from genome assembly GCF_000181295.1 of Otolemur garnettii. NCBI lineage: Eukaryota > Metazoa > Chordata > Mammalia > Primates > Galagidae > Otolemur > Otolemur garnettii. Next base: position 494,427 of record NW_003852505.1, on the reverse strand, counting down.
ACAGGCACCTGCCACAATGCCCATCTATTTTTAGTTATAGTTGTCACTGTTGTTTGGCAGGCCCCGGCTAGATTTGAACTCTTCAGCTCCCATGTATGTGGCTAGCGCCCTAGCCACTTGTGCTATAGGTGCTGAGCCTAATTACTATTATGAATTTTAAATACTATTATCATTGGAGAAGGAGAAAAAGAGTGAGGGGAATATTAAAACAAGTGCTCGATCTCCCAGTCCTTTCTTTTCCATATTTTCCCTCATGGAAGAGAGGGGTAAAGGTACCCAATCTAGTATAGCAGAATTTTATGTATAGGTGAAAGTTGAAAGTGGTCATTCTTAACAGTTTACTAAAGTCTGGAGATAGACTGGGGAAATCCTAAGGGAATGTCGACTCTGTGTAGCTATCACCGCACACCTATGAGCATGGTATACTAGTCTAGGGACTCATGGAAGCCTTCCTGAAAGATTCATTTAAGCTTAGCTTGAAGCATGAGTAGGACTATGTGTAAAATAAGAGTATGTGGGCACTGCTGCAGACACACTCATTCACTGCAGTCAGAGTTCTCTTTCTAAAGAGTAAACCTGATCCCTATTTAAAATTATGGAATGCCTCCCCACTCTCCTTAAGATAGATTCAAACCCGCCCTCTTTTTTTTAGTTTTTGGCTAGGGCTGGGTTTGAACTTGCCACCTCCAGCATATGGTGCTGGTGCTCTACTCCTTTGAGCCATAGGCACCACCCAGATTCTAAACTCTTTCATAAAGCTCATAAGACTATTTGTCCCCTGCCTGCTTATTCAGTCTCATTCTTGTCTTCCCTGTCTCTGATCAAGCCACTTTGAACTTATTTCATTTCTTTGAATGTGCCATATTTTGAAAACTTTGCAGATGTTATTGCTGGTTCTTCACTCTTTCCCTATTTTTGTATAAGCTAAATATTTATTTACTCATGACTCAAGGGAAACTTAAATGACTCTTTCAAGGAAGGCTTCCTTCAGCCCCTAGAGTAGTATATCATGCTCATAAGTGTGCCATAATAGCTTCTCATATACCTTTTTTTTTTTTGTAGCATCTGTGACAACTTGTTGTAGACTGAAATGTTTCTTCCTAAATTCATATAGTAAGTAAAGCCTTAACTTTCAATGTAACTATATTTGGAGGTAGGGATTTTAGGAAGTAATTGAGGTTAAATAAGGAAACAAGGGTAGGCCTAAATCCAGTAGGATTAGTGCCCTTATACAAAAAAGTAAGAGATGCCATCGATTTCTCCGTTTGTGTGCACACACACAGGAAAGGCCAAGAAGGTAGCTGTTTCCAAACCAAGGAGAGAAGCCTCACCTGGCACACTGATCTTGGACTAACATGTGAAAAACCTGTCTGTGGTTCTATTATGGGAGCCAGAGCAGACTATTAAAAAACTATAGTATTCTAATTATTTAATTATTTAATGTCTGCTCTTTCTGATTACTTTAAGTTCCTTCTGAGCCAGTGGCAGTGTTTACCTAATTCATTTTTTTATATCTCTAGGGCCTATCAGAACACTTGGAACATACTACATTTTCAACAAACATTTATTCAGTGAATGAGATTCTAGTTCTTTTTTTTTTCCTTTAAGAACTGTGGAGTCATTGGAGAATATGCCTCTCTTGTTCACTACTGTATGTAAAACATACCTAACGAAAGGATAATTCGTTCATTCATTTGCACATTTATCAAATACATAATAAGAACAAAGGGCAAATCTGTGATAATCAGAAAAGAAAATCAAAGATTCTGTTTTGGCAAAACTTTTTGCTATGATTCTTTTCTGACAAAACCTAAACAAAAGAGATGAAGACTAACGTTTTCATTGATATTTTACATGGTGATCACATAGGTTCTCAAAGATTAAATACTATGAAAATATATTCTTAAATTGCCAACAATAATTTTAATATTTTTTAAATTTTTATTCTATTAAAAAAGGGGGATGAAAGTTTCAAAATGACCTTTTAAACCAATAAAACTTTGATGTATCTCTTGTTCTATTAACTATATTAAAAAAAAATCACAAAGATGCTTAAATGGTAACGAATTATTTTCTGGTTCAGCTGTGACTCCAGACAGGATCCAAAGAAGAGTTTTAAACATCTCTTCTCTGTGTTTTATGGAGATTTACTTTACTCTTCTGTATTAGCCTCTTAAAGCACAATAATTTTAATCTTAAAAAATATTTTAATATGGGTGAATGAGATTTACAGAAGATGTCTTTAACAGCACAGGATTTAGATATAAATTTACATAGTTTGGCTATATAATAAGGTATTATTTGGCACTTTCTCCTTTATTACTTCAAATATACACAAACAATAGAATGCCTTCCCTAAAAATAGTCTATTGGTCCTTGGTAATGATGCCCTTTGTCCCCTATCCTTCTCATACTGCCTCTTGTCACCATGAAGAAGCTAATAAATAAATAACCTTATTAAGGTTAATGATACTTTCAGCATCATCCTAATTCTGTGTTAGTAATGAGGCTATGGTTTCTGTAGCAGAGAATAAAATGCAAATCATGGATTTGTGCCTACCTGATGTATTTTATTTGATTTAGTGATACATTTAATGAGCATCTTTTACTATTCTGTTTTCCAGAACTCCCTGTATAATGTTTCTTGGGCTTAAAAACAAATATACTTTTTGATGATTTCAATTTCTGCATGTTCACATATTTTACAGCAGTTATTAGGAAAGATAAGATGCTTGCATCAATACTTAACACTAGATGATTTGGTGTCCTTTTTGTCTCTTTTGTGTAATGTAGATTGAGAAGGTAAGAAGCATCCAAAAGCCAAATACCTATTCAAAGTAGGTAGACCTCTACTAATGAAAATGATGTATTCCAATGATTTATTGTCAGAAACTTCATTAGCATAGGTAAGAGACCTAGGACATTTTAGTCCATCTTTATATGGTGGCACTACTTCCCATCTCTTGGAATTCATTGATCCACCCCTACAGATCCCTGGGTCTCTCCTTTAATAATGTCTCAATCCTTATTAACTCATGAACCCTATTCTTCTCACTCTGGCACCCAGGCATATAATCCTTTATTATTCTGAGTTCAGGTCATGTGTTTCATAAATAGTTCACTGCTTCCTGTTAAGTTACTATCACTTTCAACACTTTGCTGGAGATAATAGAAAGTATCCTGGTCTTTCTGATCCAAGGATGAATTTTTCTTATTAAAAATATGTCCCGTGAAGATTTTTTAATTGAAGTATCATGTTATATATTTAGAATCTGCAAACTTGGAAGATAATACAAGACATTATTTTTCCATAGAAATACATTTCATTAGAATGAATGCATTGGTGTGACATTATAATTCTACCATAAGAAGTTCAAGGTTTAAAACTGGCATGAGGTTTCAGATTATTTCATATTCCTATCATTTTTTTAAATCTACAAAAAAGAGGAACACAAAACTCAAAAAGCTACCATGTTTCTGACACAGGGAGGGACATTTTCTATCAGTCAGTTTGAGAATTAAAGCAGTCTATCTTGGAGGATAAGCCCATACTGTTACTTCTCTGATAGTTTGTGTATGGTTATAGTAGTAGGGGGGGAGTCATGATCTATGACCCTTGCATAGTAGGAGATTTTTCCATTGAAAAAAATAATTGATGCATGTGTATTCAGCTAACAGTAAAGGATAGCTAAGTTGGAGACTGTTGGATAGTGCAGGAAAAGAAATGCAGGTATGAACAAGTGGCCTGCAATCAGACAGAACTGAAATTGTATATGCTAATATTTATTGTCTTAATTCTCAATTGGATCAAAACTAAACCAGAGGGTAAAGATGCTATTTTGGGGTACTTTTGATTACCTGAACAGATTGTCATAAGAATTAAATCAGACAAAATAAAATGTTTGTGAAGTACCCTGCACATAGTAGGCAATAAGTAAATGCTATCTCTGAACTATGTAAATAATCATAGGTATGCGGGATTATTTCATTGAACTTAATGTGAATGTTGCTTTTGGCTCAAGTATCATTGAAAAAGAATGTATCATTCCATTAATCTCAGGCATGTTTGATGCTATACATTTTGAGAAAACCAGGAAACAAAGGATTGAGGAGAAACTAGAATGCATTTAGAGGACTTAATCTTTAAATTCCAATGCCTTAAAATCATAACTGTTTTTATCTATAAAAGGTAGAATAATTTGGCCCATCCTCTCATTTTACAGATACAGAAACTGAAGCCAAGGAAATATGAAAAGTTTTCTCATAGTCATACAGATACCAGCAGGTAGGAACTATAATTCAGATCTTTTCATTGCATTATGCAGATAAGAAAGGGACCACAAATCTCCTTCTGTTAAAAGCTGGGCTATAGAAAACTTCAGTTTGAAACTCTCTGGTACTGATTCTCTTAGAATAAGCTTGACAGTATTGATCTAAATAGCACTTATATCTTTTTTTGATTTAATTTTTATTTTTTGATTGACACATAATCATTGTATATATTTATGCTATACAATGTGATTTCAATACATATATATTGTGTAATTTTCAAATCAGGGTAATTTGCATATTTATCATCTTAAAAATTTATCATTTCTTTGTGATGAGAACAGTAAAAAATTCTTCTCTTCTAGCTCTTAAAATACACAGTACATTATTGTTAACTGTAGTTGCCCTACTGTGTATACCAGAATTTATCTCTCATATCTAATTATATCTTTGTACCCATTGACAACTTCTCAACATCACCTCCTCCTCCTTTCCTTTCCTCAGCTTTTGGCAATAAGTATTGTACTTTCAACTTCTACGAGATCATTTTTTTAAGTAAATGAGCACTTATTTCTGAGATGAAGTCTACCACTCTTCTGGATCAAACGAACTATGGTGGTAAATATCATGAGAACTCATCTTGGTAATGATGAACAACCATTTTTATAGTCTGGAGATCTGAATAGCCTGAGTGTTGATCTATCATCTCTCTTAACATATAAGACATTCATAATAACCAAAAAGTCACACTGTGAGAATTGTACCTTTCAGTTTTCCACAGGGATCCTGGCCCAATTTTCCTGCTGGCTTACCTAACGTCAGTCTCATGACCTTTGATAATATATATGCATATATAATCTTCAGAAAATCCTCACTCTGATCAACTAAAATAATTATTATTTGGGGGAAAAATACTTTCTATTCCCTACGTCTATCAGTGGCCCTGAGTGAAATGTACCCAACACCAGTGAGATTATGATAAAGATTTCATGGGGAAAGCAAAATGACAATGTTAGATGGTAAATTTAACATTAAAAAACACTCTTTTTGAAAACTACTTTTCTGTTGTTTACTTCTCAGCTGATAGAAGCAGTATGCTATCCTTATGTTCTTAAAATACATATTTAAGGGAATGTAGCTGGTTGCTTACATTTAGTTTTTCTTTAAATTTTAGACCATAACTGTTTTTATTTCCAAACTGATTGTAGTACAAAAGGATATAAATATGTATTCATTAATAGTCACCAATCATTCCAAGTCATACCACTTCATCAAATGAGAGAAGACTATGTTAACACTGTATTCTTTGTTCATTATTGTTTAGTACTAGAAACAGTGGACTACTGCGCTACAAAACTTGGCAAAATTTTCTATATGGATGAAACAAAATATCTGAATATTTTAACAATTTCAGACTGATGAAACTTTGAAGATGGAGAAACAAATCATTCCCTATGAAGCCAAGGCAAGCCACAAACTAGGTTAGCTGTATTTCTAGAAGAAAGCAGTAAGAAAAAAAATCTAAAGATTAAATGCCATTCTTATTACTTGTGTGTAAATGCTGCATCCTGTCTTTAGCAGAGAGCAAAGTGGTAGGATCCTATCTTAATGACCTTCATGCTAACATAAGTTTTATATTGTAATGCTGTTTCTACATCCATCCAGATAACACAGAGCAATACTGCATTGCTGAATTAGAAACAAAGAGTTTTTATTTGAACAAGAAATTCTGTATAAAATATGAATTCACAAGCCTTTGCTGTTAGGGAAAAAAATTATACTTACAGACTCATAGAACCTTGAAATTGAAAGGGATCTGAGAAAACATCTAGTTTACCCTGTTTGTTTTTCTAGATTGGGACATTTAAGCCCATGTAGGGGAAGGGTTCTGCCCAAAGTTGCATGACTAGTTAGTGGCAGGACTGGGATTAAAATTCAGGTCTTTTCATTCATAGTAAAGAAGTCTTTTTCTGTAAATGTGTGTTGTCTCTCTTCCTGTCAGAAAGGAAATATACTGTGGTTGTCAGGAACATAGGCTCAAGAGCTAAAGTACATGAGTTGAGCTCCTTATTTTGTTCCTTTGCTAATGTGTGATTTAAGGAAAATCACTTAAAATCTCATTCTCATTGTAAAATGGGTATAATAATAGTGGTTATTTCATGTGATTGCTGAGAGGATTAAATGTCTCAAATAATATGAAGCACATACGACAATGTCTGACAATAAATAGTAAGCTTCCAAAAGTGTCTGATAGTATTTTCTAATTGTAACATTATTAAGGTAGTTGGTTCAATGAGGACAGAATTTTTTGACAAAATATTTAAGAGCAATATATAATAGTTTAGAATACTAGAATAAGAAACATTCAATGTAAATGACAGCAGAACAGCTAAAAAGAATACAGTACTAGCATACTGATAGAACTCCATTGGTTTACCAAGAAATACCTGAGGTCAAAAAGAGGATATTTCTGCCTCTGCACAGTTCTTAAGCTAATTATGCCTGGTTAATATTTTTATACAGTATGAAATAATGCTTTTTATCACCATAGAGTTATTCTCACACACATACACACACACACACACACATATATGACTATGTCACTTGTAACCAAGATACCTAGACCAGTGGTACTGGGCTTTGAGCTGTTTGTTATCTATCTACAATGGGATATGAAGCTTATACCGATGTATAAATGAACTGTCACCAAACACACTGTTTAACTGTATAGATATAGACAAAGATAGATTAGGTATATATGGGTTATATATAATATATATAATGTAGATCTCTATAAAATTATATACATACTATACATAAAACACATGATATATACCTGAATATACATATTTTATATATACATTAGTAGAAAGACTTTCTTGATGATGGAAGTAGTGCATTTATTCACATTCAGGCACATTGCTAAGTGGATTGGTAAAAAAGTTCATCAATTGGCACTGATCTGTGGACTAGTAAAGGCCCTCAGACCACATTTTCTTTCTTTCCTTTTTTTTTAAATTGGCAATAAGACATATAAAATTTATTAACCACAGAGAATCAGAGCAATAAGTTCAGAAGGTTATACCATTTTTTTTATTTCTTATAGCATAACTTTGTACATTAATACAATCATGAGGTACAGTGTGCTGTTTTCATGTACATTTTGAAATACTCTCATCAAACTGGTCAAGATAACCTTCATGTCATTTTCTTAGTTATTAAGTTAAAATGTTCATACTCTGCTTTTAGAAAGATTCACTTGTACCCTTATAAGATAAAC
>NW_003852505.1:438821-486858 GCF_000181295.1 Otolemur garnettii | reverse complement strand
CCATAGAGGCGACCCCAACAATCTCCCTCCCTCCCCCATCCACCCCCATCACCTGCCCCCACCCCCTTCCCATATTCTAAGGCTATAATTAGGTTATGACATTCCTATAAAAGCTATGAATTAGTTTCATAATAGGGCTGTGTACATTGGATAATTTTTCTTCCATTCTTGAGATACTTTGCTAAGAAGAACATTTTCCAATTCCATCCATATAAAATGAAGGAGGTAAAGTCTCCATCCTTCTTTAGGGCTGCATAGTATTCCATGGTGCACTTGTACCACTATTTATTGATCCATTTGTGGATTGATGGGCATTTGGGTTTCTTCCATTACCTAGAAATTATGAATTAGGCTGCAATAAAGATTCTGATACAAATATCTTTGTTGTAATGTGATTTTTGGTCTTCTGGATATATACCTAATAAAGGAATTGCAGGATCAAATGGCAGGTTTATTTTTAGTTCTCTCAGTGTTCTCCAGATGTCTTTCCAAAAGGAACAAATTAATTTGCATTCCCACCAGCAGTGTAGCAGTATTTCCTTTTCTCCACATCCAAGCCAACATCTCTGGTTTTGGGTTTTTGTGATATGGGCTAATCTCACTGGGGTTAGGGGGTACCTCAAAGTAGTTTTGATTTGCATTTCTCTGATGATTAAGGATGGAGAAAATTTTTTCATATATCTGTAGGCCATGTGCCTCTCTCATTTAGAGAAATTTCTCTTCATGTCCCTTGCCCACCCTGAGATGGGATTGCTTATTTTTTTCTTGCTAATATGTTTGAGTTCTCTGTTGATTCTGGTTATTAAACCTTTGTTGGAGACATAACCAGAAAATATCTTCTCCCATTCTGAGGGCTATCTACCTGCTTTATTTACTGTGTTCTTGGCTGTGCAGAAACTTTTTAATTTGATCAGGTCCCAAAAGTGTATTTTTGACATTGCTTCAATTGCCCGAGGGGTCCTCTTCATAAAATTTTCACCAAAGCTGATTTCTTCAAGTGTTTTCCCTACACTTTCTTCTAGTATTTTCATAGTTTCATGTCTTAAGTTTAAATATTTAATCCAGTGAGAGTCCATCTTAGTTAATGGTGAAAGTTGTGGGTCTAGTTTCAGTCTTCTACAGGTCGCCATCCAGTTAACCCAGCACCATTTGTTAAATAGGGAATCTTTTCCCCACTCAATATTTTTAATTGGCTTGTCAAAGATCAGATAACGGTAGGTAGATGGATTCAGCTCTTAGTTCTTTATTCTATTCCATACATCTACCTCTCTGTTTTTGTGCCAGTACCATGCTGTTTTGATCACTATGGATTTATAGTATAGTCTGAGGTCTGGTAACGTAATTCCTCCTACTTTGTTTTTGTTCCTGAGTAATGTCTTGGCTATGCGATGGGATCATTTTTTTGTTTGTTTGTTTGTTAATGCGTTTGAGTTCTCTATGGATTCTGGTTATTAAATCTTTGTCAGAGACATAACCTGTAAATATTTTCTCCCACTCTGAGGGCTGTCTGCATGCTTTACTTACTGTGCTCTTGGCTGTGCAGAAGCTCTTTAGTTTGATTAGGTCCCAATAGTGTATTTTTGATGTTGCTTCAATTGCCCGTGGGGTCCGTCTCATAAAAAATTCGCCCAGGCCGATTTCTTCAAGTGTTTTCCCTACACTTTCTTCAAGTATTTTTATGGTTTCATGTCTTAAGTTTAAGTCCTTAATCCAGTGAAAATCTTTCTTAGTGAATTGTGAAAGGTGTGGATCTAGTTTTAGTCTTCTACAGGTTGCCAGCTAGTTCATCCAGCACCACTTGTTAAATAGGGAATCTTTTCCCCACTCAATGTTTTTAATTGGTTTTTCAAAGATGAGGTAATGGTAGGTGGCTGGATACATCTGTTGACTTTCTATTCTGTTCCATACATCTACCTCTCTGTTTTTGTGCCAATACCATGCTGTTTTAAGCACTATCACTTTATAGTATAGTCTGAGTTCTGGTAGGGTGATTCCTCCTGCTTTGTTTTTATTCCTGAGTAATGTCTTGGCTATTCGAGGTTTTTTTCTGATTCCATATAAAATGAAATATTATTTTTTCAAGATCTTGAATGTATGACAGTGGAGCTTTAATGGGGATTGCATTAAAATTATATATTGCTTTGGGTAGTATTGACATTTTAACAATGTTGATTCTTCCCAGCCATGAGCATAGTATGTTTTTCCATTTGTTAACATTTTCAGCTATTTCTTTTCTTAGAGTTTCATAGTTATCTTTATAAAGATCTTTTACATCCTTTGTTAGGTAAACTCCCAAATATTTCATTTTCTTTGGCACCACTGTGAACTGGATAGAGTCCTTGACTGTTTTTTCAGCTTGGCTGCTGTTGGTGTACATGAAGGCTACTGATTTATGAGTGTTGATTTTGTAACCTGAGATGCTGCTGTATTGCTTGATTACATCTAAGAGTTTAGTAGTAGAATCCCTGGTATCTTCCAGATATAGAATCATATCATCTGTGAAAAGTGAAAGTTTAATCTCTTCTGACCCTATATGGATGCCCTTGATTGCCTTTTCTTCCCTTATTGTGATGGCTAAAACTTCCATTACAATGTTAAAGAGCAATGGAGACAATGGGCAACCTTGCCTGGTTCCTGATCTGAGTGGAAATGGTTTCAACTTAACTCCATTCAATACAATATTGACTGTGGGTTTGCTGTAGATAGCCTTTATCAAGAGATGATTGAAAGGAACAGTTTTTTAGCATTTAATCATTGCTCACTTTAATTTCTAGGCTATTTACCCTGGCCTAAGGGTTCAGCAAAATCATGTCTTCTTTTCCAAACATATTTTTCTTCCTAAAGTTTCTAATTTTTTTTCAAACTCCAACTATCATTTATTTTGTTTCTGAAAGACTTAGTCATTGTCAAACTCTTCCATTTCTAAAAGGAAGAAAAAAGAAAGGCACCCTGGGGGCTTTGGAGTGGTGAAATTATATACTTCTGTGAATATGCTTTACAGATAGCAACCAGGCAATCAACATGTAAGAAGAAAGAGAGATGTCTAATGAAAAATTGGAAATATTTTGAAATAAAAACCCTGCGTGATTCTCTAGGGAAGAAATAAAAAGGAATGTTTTATATAGCCCTTTAAATGTTCAATCAAGTTTATTTAGAAACTTTTTCCTAATTATGGCATAATCATTCAGTGTAGACATATCATTGCTTTATCCAGGATATTCACAATTGTGTCTGAAAGCCCATTTGTCCTTAGGAGAATAGCAATCAGTAAAGCAGATGATGAAACTATAAATCTACGGAATCGCTTTGCCAAATATCAGTGACTCGTTGTTATAGTGGTGAAATGAGTTCTTTTACAGAACACTATTGAATACATCTCACAATTGCCATTTTTCAGTAGCTAATCTACACTGTGAGTTGATTTGAATTTTTTTTCCCTGAAGCTTTACCTATAAATAACACATCACAAAAGGGCAAAGCTGAAGAATAAAAAAAGTTGGAACAGATTTTATTTTGAATCTTTCAGTTTGTGTATTTCTAAAGCAAACTAATGTATTTGCAATCTTTTCTGGACAATATTTGTGCATCTGTGCTCAAGAGAGGGAGAAAAAAAAAGACTATGACCACATTTAACTCAGAAACAATAATAATCATCTCTTTGTTCCATTATTACCTCTTTTTCTCTTATATATTTGGACATAAATATATCCTATTTTGCTCCCATGCCTGAGACTGGAATCTGAACCATTTACAGAAGAGCTTCAAGGGATATTGTAATGTTTTTGTAACTTCTTTGCATTTAAGACATAAACAACAGGATGAAAATTTAAAATACTCTTATAATTAGGTCCTTTCTATCTGTGTGATGAAAATGAAGCCATCCTCTCCCCCATCACCAAATTCATACACATTTTGACTTAAGCTTTAACATTCCCCACATTTTTCATTAAACCAAACCGATGCCTAGGTAGCTAGCATCCAAAATTGATTGAAACTGTCAGGTTTCAAGGCAGATGCCTATCTTTTAAAATGTTGGGTTTAGGCAGCTGCCTGAGTTCTTGATTCTTAGAATACTCGTGGTCAAAAAATGATCAGGCATCGCAAAGTAAGGCAAGTGTAAAACAAAGTTTATTGAAAAGACAAAGATAGACAAATTAAGAGCAAGATACATATGCCATAGACCTAAACTGGTCCCTCATTGTCATGAGAAGAAAAAGGCAAAGAGGCAAAAGTTATGGCTGGTAGTTCTCTCTTCTACCACCTGGGTCAAGTTTACCTTGTGGTTGAGAGGTCACCTTGGAGCCAGTGTCTTAAGACCACGCAGATGTCCCCAAAGCCCCTGAGATCCCACTAGAGATGTGGACCACAATAGAGATTTAAGCTTAATGGCATGAAAATTAGTCTTAAGGTTGTTGTAGGTCACCTTTAAGACTCTATTGTATTTGTTAATAGGCTAGAGTCACTAGCCTATTAACAAATCCTTTTGTAATTGGCATGCTAATTTTTGATTGGTATATTAATAGGATGGTCTCTTCTCCCCAGGTGTGAACAAGCACTTGGGACAAAATTAAGGTGGGTAGTACCAAGATGGATGGCTGGGTTTCCCCCTTGTCCTTCCCAGGAGAGCCATTCCTAACTACCTATCTAACATCTCTTTGTTAAATAGAATTGAAGGAAGCAAAGAATTTTGTCTGTGTATCAGGTAATCCATGTGTCTTTTATCATATGTATTTTATTATGAGCCTCATCCAGAGCAAGACATTGGCAACTAATATAATTAATAAGAAGAGGTTGAAGTCCTGAAAATTTCTGTTTAGCTACTTTTTTTACTTCTATGTTAATACAATAAAATGATTCATTTTGGGCTTGGAAAGGGAAATTTCATTTTTTCTATTGCTACAAAGGGAAACATGTCTTAATTGTATCAACAATACTTATAACAAAATTGAATTTATTATTTATCTATCATTGCTTATTGTAAGTTACAGTCTATTAATTTACAGAATTGGACTTAATACTTATAGGCATTGGTCCACATCATTTTTTTAACAAGATTGCTAAATAAACAATTGAAGCAATCACTTTTTAAAAATATTATTTTTTTAATCAGCAGCACATTAGGAAAGATTTCAAAAGTATATTTCCTCTATTATCTCCTTAATGCTGGATAAAATCAGTAATTTGTTATACATGAGTGCCAGTAAAGTTCAGTTTTAAATGGTAATTTTCAAAGACCGAAAAATATCACAGATAAAAATGAAATAGTTTCTCTAAGATTAAGAACAAGATAAGGATGAATATTCTTACCACTTCAATTTGGGATAGTACTGAAAGTGCTAACCAGAGTGATTAGGCAAAGAAATGAAAGTCATTCAAAATGGAAATGAAAAAGTAAGTAGTGCTTGCTTATAGACAACATGTTCTTATATATGAATAAAACCCTAAAGACTCTATCACAAAACTGTTAACATTAATAAACAAATTCAGTAAAGTAGCAGAATATAAAATAAACATAAAACAGTAATTTTTCTCTACATTAACACTGAAATATCCAAAAAAGAAATGAAGAGTGCAATCTCATTTACCATAACTATAAAAATACAAAATAGTTGTAAATTTAACCAAGGAGATGAAAGACCTACGCACTAGAAACTATAAAATATTGATGAAAGAAATTAAATTGACAGATATCTTGTGTGGATGATTTGAAGAATTAGTAGTGTTAAAAATCCATAGTACTGAAAACAATCTTTAAGATCAATGCAATTCCTATCATAATTTCAATAATATATTTCATAGAAAAAAATCATAAAATTTAATCTCAAACCACAAAAGAACCCAATTATCCAAAATAATTTTGAGGAAAATTAACAAAGTTATAGGTATCATAGTAATTGAAACAATGTGTTACTGGCATAAAAACTGACACTTAGACCAATGGAACAGAATAGAGAGCCAAGAAATAAATCCATGCCTTTTTGGCCAACTGACTTTTTACTAAGGTGCCAAGAACATTTTATGGGAAAGAACAGTATTTTCAATAACTATGGTTATAAACTGGATATCCACATGTAAAAGGATGAATTAGAACCTATTCTCATACATGTACAGAAATTAACTTAAAATTAGTTAAAGACTTTAACATAAGGCCTGAAACTATAAATAAAAAAAAAAAAACTACTAGAAGAAAACAAGGGAAAAACTTCATGGCATAGATATGGGGAATGATTTTTTTGAGGGAGTATATGACACCCCAAAAAGTACAGACAACAAAAGCAAAAAATAAATCATATTACAACAAGCTAAAAGTCATCTTTATTGTAAATGAAACAATCAACAGAATGATGAGACAACTTTTACCAAATGAGAGAAAATATTTGCAAACCATATGTTTGATAAGGGGTTAACATAAAAATACATAAGGAACATAAATGAGTAGGAAAATAATAATATGATTCAAAACGGGAAAAGGACCTGAATAGACATTTCTCAAAGAAAACATATAGATGGCTAACAGGTATTTGAAAAATCAAGAGAGAAATGCAAATTAAAACTGCACATCCACCTCTTGCAATGGCTATTATCAAAAAGACAAAAGATTATGCTTGGTGCTGTGGCTCACACCTATAATCCTAGCACTCTGGGAGGTCTTGGCAGGTGGATTGCCTGAGCTCACTGGTTCCAGACCAGCCTGAGCAAGAGCAAGACTCGGTCTCTAAAAATAGCCAGGCATTGTGGCAGAGGCCTGTAGTCCCAGCTATTCAGGAGCCTGAGGCAAGAAAATTGCTTGAGTCCAAGAGTTTGAGGTTGCTGTGAGCTATGACTGCCATAACATTCTACCTAGGGCAACAAAGTGAGACTCCATCTCAAAAAAAAAAGAAAAAAAAAAAGCTAAGTGTTGGTAGGAATGTAACATTGCAGCCATTATAGAAAATAATTTAGAGCTTCCTCAAAAAATTAAAAATAAACTATCATATGTTCTGGAAATTTCAGTATTTGGCATATATATATTTTTTTTTCCAAGTGAAATATAATCAGTATGTCAAACAGATATCTGTATCTCCATGTTCACCACAGCATTCAAAACAGCCAATATGTGGAATCAACCTATAAGTACATCAGTAGATGAATGGATAAATAAAACGTGATGTATATACACAGTATAATACTATTCAGCCTTGAAAAAGAAGGAAATCCTATCATTTGTTACAACACGAATGAACCTGGAGTACATTATGTTAACTGAAATAAGCCATGGACCAAAGAGACAAATACTGCCAAGATTTCACTTATATGTAGAATCCCAAAAAGCTAAACTAATAGAAATAGAAAGTGGAACGGTGATTAGTAAGGCCTTGGAGGTAGAGTGTGGGAGCATTTCCAGAAATGTTGGTCAAAGAACAGAAAATTGCAGTTAGAAAGGAGGAATAAATTTCAGAGATCTTTTGTACAACATGATGACTATAATTAACAACAGTGTATCTTATATTCTTAAAAATCACTGAGAGTAAACTTTAAGTGTTCTTACCACAAAAATAACTATATAAGGCACACATACGTTAATTAACTTGATTTCTCAATTCCACAATGGATACATATTTCAAAATATCATGCTTTACATGCTAAACAAATATAATTTTTATTTTTCAATTTAAAACTAAGTTAAAAAACTACAGTAACACCTATCCCCTGGAATAAAAGAAGAAAGAAACCTTTAAGGAAATATACTCAACTGGTTCAATAATACAAGATTCATATTCTGGGAAACATTATATGTGTATGTGTCCTTTACATTTCATTTTTTCAGACTATGTTTGCACAATAGTCCTCCCTTATCCTGGTTCCATTTGTCGGGATTTCAGTTCCTGCACTTAAGTGTGGTCTGAAAAATCACAGCATTGAAAGAGACAGATAGATGGACATAGAGATAGAGGTAGAAAAGAGATAGAGATAGAGAGGAGAGTGAACACAATCCTCATTTTTAATACAGTATATTCTTATATTTTTCATTTTATTATCACATATTATTGTTAATTTATTACTGTGCCTAATTTATAAGTTAAACTTTGCCATAGCTATGTATGTATAGGAAAAAAAGCAACTATTAATAAGTATAGGGTTCAGTAAAAGTTTTAGGCGTTCATTGAGGGTCTTGGAATGTATCCTCTAAGAATCGGGGGACTCCTATGTACAGATAATCAAATTTTGTTTTCATAGCAATAAAATTGAATTAGCTATTTTTTAATCCACCTAAAAGCATATATGCCTAGTAATATTACTTTTAAAACTGTTTCTTTGCCAATAGGAACTGGTTAACAGTTTAGTTGTGTTTTATATAGTCTTTGTTTATATTTATGTGTTCATGGAGGCTGGGGTGATTTGTGTGAACGGGGGATGGGTGACTTGAAGGAGAGATAGTTTAAAAATACTTTGCCATAAGTATAGCAATATCAGATCAGCATACAGCAGAAGTGTATATAGGAATTGGGGCAGTAGAACCAAATCAATAAAATAAGAAGATGAAGCTAGAATAATGTAAATATTCAAGACTATTCTAGTCAAAACAACAAAAGCCTTCATGAGTGCTCTATTAAAGGGTGATTATAAAATCTAATTACTCCTTTCTGGGGAAATAAATCAATCCTGCCAGCAAAAGACCTCTGCATACCAACAGGGAAGAGAGAGCTAATGCAATTTAATATTGGATGAGCATTTTCACAATCATATGTGTGTAAGCATGATTACCTGAACAGGCATACAAAGTCAGTGCAGAATTTTACTTAAATTTATACCAAAAAGTATAGGGAAGAACAATTAAAATTGTTTTTTTCTTGAGAGGCAAGTAGATAGACCTTTGTGTTTATCTTCTCATTTCAGACGTGTGTGTTTATAGTGCCAGGGGTAAGAAGAATTATTAAATAAAAAGGCCTGGCTTCTTCTTGTGATGATTATACTTTCAAGAAACATCCTAAAAGAACAGTAGTGTCTTCAGAGAAAATTTCATCATTTTACTCTTATAATCTACATTTTTAATTATAGTTTTTGTTATTGCTTGAGTGTGTATATTCATATGTAATTTTATTTCTATAATTTATAAAAATATATATAGTTATGGTGAGGATTTAGCTCTTCTAAGCTTAAATTTATTTAGATACTCAGAAGGTCTGATTCCTATGGTCCCCTGTCAGACATTCATTCATAAACATATATCAAGGGTGTGAGACAGGAGAAAGGCTCAATCTTTGGTTGAAAGGAAACAAATTTTCTCAGAGCATGAACGTAATCTGTCACAGCTTAGGCTTATGTACTTTAAGCCATATTTGTTCAGTAATAGAATATAATACAGACGAGAGGCATCCTATTCTTTTCAAGATCTCTTAAGATAAATAACAGAAATTAGCAAATCCCTAGACAAATGTACTGTATTGACTATGAAAGCAACATTCCAGTCATTAGGATGATTCATCCCAGAACCCTGAGAGAATAAAAACTCTAAACAATCAGATTTTCCTGATGGCAAAGGGATATCTTGGGTAGTTTGTGAACTGGCCTATAGTCATAAGTTTGCTTTGTCCTACATAACTTCACATCTCATCTCTCTTTTTTTTGAAAGTGAGAAAGAGAAGGACAGAGAGAGAAAGAAATAAAAGGAGATTGGGGTAGGAGAGAGAGAAAGTTCAACACAGGAGATTCTGAATCCTTATAAATATTAGTTATTAAAACTGTTATATCAAGGGATAAACAGACATAATGTAATATATCTGGATATAAAGAAAGATATTTGGCAATATGCCTTGTAGCCTCTTTGTGGAAAAAAAATGAGGTGGGTAACAGCATTGTTGGGAGTATCTATAAACAGTTAGGTCACTAAATTATAAGAGGTTATCTCAGTTGAGTTCCATGACAAACTGAAGTGAGGTATCCTACTTAAGGGCTCTGACCTTTATAATTCTATTTAATACTTTTATATGCAACTTGAAGGAGGATAGTGAATGAACACATTACATTTTCAAGTGACATAAAATTAAAGAGGCTAGATAACAGAATTAGGTTGAAATGGTTATAGACACACCATAGTGATAGATTAAAACTAATGTTGGGGCTCAGAGAATGATACCTCAAAATGAAGACCTCAAGGAGCAGCCTCAGAAGCAAAGTTTCTCTCTGACCTTCTCCTGCCCTTCCATCCCAGTCCCTTACTTTCCCCCACAGTGAGCAATATGAATTAGAATTCCTATACCCAAGGGATGTTCATAGAAACCATAGTTTCTTTTCTCAAAATCCAGCCATAAAACCTGAACATATTATTCTACTTTAGCCCTCACTTACCCACTACATTTCTGTTCAACAGCTAGCTGTAAATAGAGACCCTCACTCCAGAGGGGTGCTACTCATAACCTGGAGTAAGGCATGTTATAAAAGAGAGGCCAAGAAGAATCTGAACAGACAACAGACAAGTTTCGGTTTTCCCACTCAGTCTATTTTCACCAGTTCATACTCTTTTTGTCCAATCACATTTTTATAGGGATGTCCTTGTTTTGTTGCATGTAAGCATAAAATCAGATAGCTTCTCCAGTATCTTTGGGTCTTCATTCTGAAGGCTCAAATGTCATATAAAACTATAATTAAATATTTATTTATGATTTTCTCTTGTTAATGTGTCTTTTGTTATAGGAGTGCCAGCATGACCCTTAAAATGGGAAGGAAATGAATCACCCCCTTTCCAGCCCTACACTAACAAGATCAGATTCAGTAGGGATATACATAATGTTAAATGAAAGCAAATCTGGACTTTGTAAAGAAAGACTTTATTAAAAAAGATTGTTTTTCAAGGGAGGCAAGACTATTATAATAGGGAGAATGCTTTGACAATAAGATCTGCAAATGTCTCGAGAGATTAGTAAAAGGGAGTTTTCTTTTATGGAAAGTAGTACACAGGCTAGAAAGAACACATTAACAAGGGAAAATCATACTATATAGCCCTTATTTTTCATAAGTTCCTCTAAATATTTACTTACAATTTGCTGTCCCCAGAAGCTTAAAGTGTTTTTCTTTGTTTTGCCATTTCTCTACAAATCTATTATTCTTTTAAGATACTACATAAGCCCAATTTCTAATCATACCTTTGAGTTACTCATCACTGAGTGCTCCCATATGTATGCATGATATACATGTTGATAAACTGGTTTGTTCACTCTGTCTTTTGTCTAATTTAAAGGGCCTTAGCCAACGAGCCTAAGATTAATAAAAGGAAATTTTTTTCTCCTCTCCAGTTATGATCATATAGCATATTCCCATATAGGCTAAAATATTTTTTAAAGTAGTTCTCCTGATTAAAATGTTTTATCTGCTCAGCTGGCTTAATGACTCTTACCTGAGCCTCACAATCAAAAAAAGTAATCTTTGTGGGGGGTCAAAGTTTCTCCTGGGTATCATGGAGCATCATAGACACAAATCCTCATGACACTTCTACGTACATAAACTCATAACTATCCTTAAGTGATTTTAATACATATGAGGGAATTAGACTCAGTAATAGTTTAAACATTTGGAAAAAAAGGTACTTAGGAAAGTGGTGTTATCACCTTCGTTGCTGGATGTAATTACTGGGAGACATTGCAAAAACTAATCTTTATTGCTTAGAGTTCTAGGTTTGGGTTAACTGACCCCTGAAGCTGTTCCAATGATAATTCTTTGTTATTATATTACACATACTAAAGGAATAAATCATCTTTATAAGGGTATGAATGGATCATAAAACAATAAGAATACTAGTGCTCTGGGGCTTTGTAGCAGTTGAGTTGCTTTTGGACTTCAGTGGGGCTGCTCACTTGGTGGGTGTACCAACCATTTCCAACTCCCACATAAATACCTGATTCCACAATGAAAGTACCTTCTAGGAAATATTTACTTTTCTTATTTTCAGTAGAATCAGTTATATTCTTGTCTAGGAAGGACTACTAAATTAAACTCTTATACCTTGATCCACAATCATATCATACATATGAAGTTTTCCTGTTTAAAAACGTATCCATTTAGAAAGATTCACAGGTGCCCTTATAAGATGAACCATAGGTGTGATCCCACCAATCATCCTTCCTCCACCCATCCCCCCTCCCCTCCCCTCTTTCTCCCCTTTCCCCATATTCTTGGGCTGTAATTGGCTTATAGCTTAGAATACAAATGTCTTAACACAATAACTAAGAAAATGACAAGAAGGCTATGTTAACCATTTTGATGAAAATATTTCAAATTGTATATAAAACAGCACACTGTACCCCATGACTGTATTATGTACACAGCTATGATTTAATTTAAAAAAAAAGAAAAAGAAAAAAATTGAAAATAAAAATGTATCCAAGGAAGATTCCTGTTGTTTCTCTCAGTATGGTTGTAATACTATGGCCATTTTCTTCTCATGTCAAGCCCTAAATCCTCCTGCTAAAGTTTAAACCCTTTTTATCATGTTCCCTTCTCACTTAAATTTTTGAAGTCATTGCTCTTATCAGAAGAATTTGGAGGATAAATTATGGAATCTAATACTTTTGTAATAAAAGTGAGGAAACTGAGGCAAACAGGGGTTAACTAAGGCATTACTCCAGGTAGCTCAGCTAAATGTATGAAGACTCACATTGGAG
Source organism: Otolemur garnettii (assembly GCF_000181295.1). NCBI lineage: Eukaryota > Metazoa > Chordata > Mammalia > Primates > Galagidae > Otolemur > Otolemur garnettii. The sequence continues at coordinate 474,220 of NW_003852505.1, read as the reverse complement.
CCTTTGGGTATATGGTTCCTTTTTGGCTTTGTCCATCAATTCACAGTGTCCACATTAGAGTACAATTCTACACAAATTTGGCTTTCCTCTAGGATTTTACCTTTAATATCTTTAATCAATTCATTTAAGCAGATGAAATATCAATATTTGATGGGGTACTTAAAACAAGATGAGTCAAACAATCTTGGATATGGGGCACCTGACCCCTGATAAAAATGTGGAATGGCAATAGGAATAGAAAACAAAACTCTTATAGTTTCATTTAACTTATTTTCTTCTTTGTATTTTTAAGGGATAATTCTAATTGATCTCTCACATTTATAAAACTATTCTAATATAAAACAAACAAAAAAATCTGTTAAAATGATCTTGCTCTGACACATCTCACAGAATTCTCCACTGTCAGTTACAGTGCCCTGGATAGCTTAGAAATGAAAGATTTCTGATAATGACTATGACTGTAGCATATTTTTGTGATTTGAATATGAGAAAATTAAATTCTCAGTATTGTTTGTCAGAACTTTCCTCATCTTAGAGTGATGGTTAGAGACAACTGCTGTTAATAATGTCCTCCTGAAATGGGCTGCCAATGAACTGTGACTGTTGAAATTGGGCTCAGTTCCTGCAGATGCTGCTAATGGAGGAATACTGTAGATAACAGAAGATAAAGACAAGTAACTTCCCTTACTTTATAAAATCATATCTCTGCATCTTTACTCTCTTATTTCTTTTAAAGAAATCAGTTTCTCTCTGCCTGGCTCAAAGTTACTTCTTCATTTAAATTTTTGAAGTCACTGCTTTTCTCCTGCTCTTGGATCTTCCATCAATACTTCTCCTCCCTTACATGTTCAATGCCACTTTCTTCCCTGGTGTTTTACCCTCAGCTTGCAAACCATTTCAACTTTTTCATGTAAAAATGGGAAAGAAAATGTTAATTCGACCATTTCCTGTAAGGTAAGATACAAATTAAAAACAAGAGGCTTGGGGGAGTGGATGGGCGCTATTCTTTGGGGTGATTTATGTACCTGTGGATTGTCTTCTAGGAGTCTCTGCCTGTCTCAGAAGAGGTGTCCTGCTGGTGTCACTCTTCTCTCTCAGCTGGGCTCCCAGTTTTCGACTTTGATAGGGGTTTCTCTGGACTTTATCCTTTCCTCTGAACAGGAGCTTCTGTCGAAGATTGGTGCCTGTCAGCCATCTTGACCCTCCCCATCCTTAATCATCAGAGAAATGCAAATCAAAACCACTCTGAGATATCATCTAATGCCAGTTAGATTAGCCCATATCACAAAATCCCCAAATCACAGATGCTGGCGGGGTTGTGGAGAAAAGGGAACACTACTACACTGCTAGTGGGAATGCAAACTAATATGTCCCTTTTGGAAAACCATAGGGAGAACACTCAGAGATCTAAATATAGATCTACCATTTGATCCTGTAATTCCTCTGCTAGGTATATATCAAGAAGACCATAAATCACACTATAATACAGATATCTGAACCAGAATGTTCATTGCAGCCCAATTCACAATTGCTAGGTCATGGAAGAAGCCCAAGTGCCCATCGACCCATGAATGGATCAATAAATTGTGCTATATGTACACCATGGAATACTATACAGTCACAAAGAAAGATGGAGACCTTGCCTCCTTCATGTTTACATGGATGGAGCTAGACAATGTCCTCCTTAGCAAAGTATCTCAAGAATGGAAGAAAAAGTATCCAATGTACTCAACACTATTATGAAACTAATTGTTAGCTATCTTAGGAAAGCTACAATCCAAATGGAGCCCTAGACTACAGGGAAAGGGGAGGGAGGAGGGGAGGGGAGGGGGGAGGATGGGTGAAGAGAATAATATTGTGGGGATCATGCCTATAATTTATCCTATTAGGGTACATGTGAATTTGTCTAAAGGTTGAATATAAATGTGTTAACACAGCAATTATGAGAAAGACATGATGGCTATGTTAGCCAGTTGGATGAGAGTTTTCCAAACTGCATCTAGAAGTAACACACTGTATCCTATGATAGAATTAATGTACACAATTATGATCTAATAAAAAATAAGTTAAAAAAAAAAACAAGAGTCTTGATTCTTCCAGGCGATTTTTTTTTTTTTTTTTTGCAGTTTTTGGCCACCTCCAGTATATGAGGCCATCGCCCTGCTCCTTTGAGTCACAGGCACCACCCACCAGTTGAAAATTTTTAAAAAGATGCTGTTTATTGCTTCACATTTTTTTTCTCTTATACTTTTTTAATGTATAGGAATCTTCATAATAACCTAATAAGGCTCTCCAAAGCCTTACAATTCAAAAGTGTTTTCTTAAGGACCTGGGAGGCATCATTTTAAAATACAAATATCAAAAGAGATAGCTCCTTTACCTTCTGTGGGCAGATAAGAGCCTAACTCCAGTGGAATCTTCCCTCCTATTTACCAAACTAACTCATCTTTAAGATATAGCAAATGTGTTTACCCTTCACATAAAGACATGTAACTGTAAATGAAAAAAGTGCCAAACTCTGTAAAATAACTTGAAGAGGTTTATTCTAAGCCAAATTTGTGTGACTGGGCTGGAGGACATTTCCTCAAAAGAGTCTGAGGAAATTTGTTCATGGTAGCTGAATTACAGTTTGGTTTTATACATTTATGGAGACAGGAATTACATGTAAGACTCAAAGTCAATATGTGAAGAGTATATAGTGGTATGGCCTAAAAAGGCAGGACATCTTCAAGCAAAGACTTAAAGGTTATGGGTTGGTTTAAAAATTTTTGATTTGTAATTGGTTAAAGAAATGAAGGTTTGTCTAAAGGTTTGGAATATTAATTAGTTAATTAGTGACTGTTAGTTAGTGAGAAGCCGTTGGCATTTCCTGAAGCCTAAGTGATCCCTTAAGTAAATTGATAACCTGTAGGTGTGGTTTAAGCTTTTTGTTATATAGTCTTAGGCCTGTAAATAAGTTACAAAGAGTATCTCCAAGAAAGGAGAGACGCATGGTGAAAACTTAGCTTTAGGGTGTTTCTGAGGTCCCCTTGGCTGCGAGGGCTGCATTTAGTCAGCTGAGTATGTAATATTTTATTTTATTTTAGTTCGCATAACTAATATAAGTGGCCTCCCCAATTTTGATAAATTTATGAGTAATTGTATCTGACAAAAGGTGTTATCAAGTCTTCTTCCTTGAAGATTTTTTATTGTTTATCTTAAAAACATACACATAATGGGTTTGTACCTATTTAGCTGTATCAAAAGAGTGAAATTTCTTCTATCTTTGTAATCTCTTACCCAGTGCTTTGTAACATTTTTAATGTCATGGAACATTCGAACCTGTAGTTAAACTTCCACAGCACACTTAAATTATGTTGATCCAAAAAGAGTAAAAAAAGAATATACTTACTGTGCTTTGAATATCTTTCAAAAATAATTTAAGTAATGATCATTAAAAATTTCACTGCAAACCTAAGATCCTCTGATGGCACACTAGTGTGGTATGGCACGCTAGTTGAAAATCACTGCTCTTAAGTGTGATCTTCATTACATTCTAGTTCAATAGTTATTCGAAAGTACAAACTTGTTTATTTGTCCCCAGTATCTTTGTAGAAAGATTTTCTGCCTTGGGTGAAGATTTTGTTCCTCTTAATCATATTTCCTTAACACTCCTAACTTACCTAATTTAATTCTCTTGTTTTTAGTAGCAAATTGCTTGAAGGCATATTCTATACTTCTCTCTGCCTCCTCTACTATCTATTTATTCATTATCTCAGTGGTTCTCAGTCTTTTAAAAATACTGATACCAGACATACCAATATTTTTTTGGTTGGGGATTCATTAAGGGTACAAAGATTCAGGTTACACTAATTACATTTGTCAAGCAAAGTCCCTCTTATAAATGTGTTCTTCTTCCAAGAGGTGTACCAAATATCATGACCCCTCCATCCCCCACCTTCCTTCCCACTCTCAACTCCCCCATTCCCCCACACCCCCCACCATGTACTAGGTCATCATTTGTCCTCATATCAAGATTGATTACATTGGATTCTTGCTTCTCTATTCTTGTGATGCTTCACTAAGAAGAATGTGTTCCACCTTCAAGTTAGTAAAGAGATGTATAGTCTTCATCTTTTTTAGTGGCTGAATTATATTCCATGATATACATATACCACAGCTTGTTAATCCATTCCTGGGTTGGTGGGCATTTAGGCTGTTTCAAAAACTTGGAAGTTATAAATTAAGATGTGATAAACAGTCTAGTGTAAATGTCCTTATGGTAAATGATTTGTTTTCTTCTGAGTAGATGCCCAGTAATGAGATTGCAGGATCAAATGGTAGGTCTAGTTTAAGTTCTTTGAGGATTCTCCATACTTCCTTCCAAAAGGATTATATTAGTTTATAGTCCCACTGGCAATGTAAAAGTGTTGCCTTCTCTCTACATCCACACCAGCACCTACAGTTTTGAAACTTTATGATGTGGGCTATTCTCACTGGGGTTAGGTGATATCTCAGTGTGATTTTGATTTGCATTTCTTTAATAATTAAAAATGATGAGGATTTTTTCACGTTTGTTAGCCATTCATCTGTCTTCTTTAGAAGAGGTTCCATTCATCTCTCTTGCCCATTGATTTAAGGGATTGTTGGCTTTTTTCATGTGGATTAATTTGAATTCTCTGTAGATCCTAGTTATGAAGCTTTGGTCTAATTCAAAATATGCAAATATCCTTTCTCATTGTGTAGGTTGTCCATTTGCTTTGGTTACTGTCTCCTTAGCTATACAGAAGCTTTTCAGTTTAACTAATTCCCATTTGTTTATTTTTGCTGCTGTTGCCATAGCCACTGAACTCTCCATAAGTCTTTTCCCAGGCTGATACCTTCAAGTGATTTCTCCCACTTTCTTCAAGTATTTTTATTGTTTCATGTCTTAGATTTAGATCATTTATCCATCTTGAGTTGATTTTAGTGAGTGGCGAAAGGTGTGTCCAGTTTGAGTCTTTTACATGTGGATATCCAGTTTTCCTAGCACCATTTACTGAATAAGGATTCTTTCCTCAGTTTATGTTCTTATTTGGGTTATCAAAGATTAGGTGGCTGTAAGATGTTAACTTCATCTTAATCTACAACTAATATTATACTGAATGGAGTAAAACTGAAAGCTTTTCCACTCAGAAATGGAACAAGACAAGGTTGTCCTCTATCATGGTTACTATTCAAAATTTTGTTGGACGTTCTAGCCCATACAATCAGGCAAGAGAAGGAAATAAAGAACATCCAAATGGGGGTAGAGAAAGTGAAACTCTTGCTCTTTGCTAATAATAAGATTTTATACTTAGAGAACCCCAAAGACTCAACCTCAAGACTCCTGAAAGTCACAAAAAAATACATTAATGTCTCAGAATTTAAAATCAATGTCCATAAATCAGTAGCCTTTGTATATGCCAATAACAGCCAAGATGAGAAGCTAATCAGGGACACAATTCTCTTCTCAGTAGCTTCAAAGAAAATGAAATGCCTAGGAATATACGTAAGAAAAGAGATGAAGCATTTCTATAAAGAAAACTACAAAACCCTGAGAAAAGAAATAGCAGAAGATATTAACAAATGGAGGAATATACCATGTTCATGACTGGGAAGAATCAACATAGTTAAAATGTCTATACTTCTCAAATAAATCTACAGATTGAGTGCAATCCCCATTAAAATACCAACATTATACTTTCATGATTTGGAAAAAATAATTCTTGTTTTTTATGGAACCAGAAGAAACCCTATATAGCCAAGGCAATTCTTAGTAATTAAAAACAAAGCCTGGGCATTAGCCAACCAGACTTTAGGCTGTACTATAAGGCTATAGTGATCGAAACAGCATAGTATTGGCACAAAAATAGAAACATAGACAACTGAAATAGACGTCCCAATTTAATTGGCATAGGCATTAGGACTTGGGCATCAAGAGTTTTAAAAGACCTTCAGGTATTTAATATAATGTGCATCAAAGACTGGGAACCACTGCATTAGCTCCCTTATAGTATAGCTTCTGCTCACACTAATTGAAGCTCTTTTTTTCTGAGATTAAGACAGAGATAAATCTGGGAGCAACCAAAGCTGATATAAAGCTACTGCTTTACTATTTCCCTTCAGCAATGTTAAGGTCTTAAGCCTGGCAAAAACTTTCTCTTTAACTAAACTTTAAAGAAAATTCTGTGAAGCTTATTTATGAATAGGCATCATGCTTGAACTTTGTTTTCAGCATGCCTGGTTGAGTTGAAGCAGGAATCCTGCCAAGTCAATGTAGTAGAGAAAACAATTTTCTCTCTACTCTTTATAACTCTTGGTTGAAATAGACCACCGTACCAAAAAATAGATTAACAAGAAAAACAAGTTGAAGGCAGTGCCTGTGGCTCAGTGAGTAGGGCGCTGGCCCCATATACTGAGGGTGGCAGGTTCAAACCCAGCCCCGGCCAAACTGTAATAAAAAAATACCCAGGCATTGTGGCAGGCATCTGTAGTTCCAGCTACTTGGGAGGCCGAGGCAAGAGAATCGCCTAAGCCCAAGAGCTGGAGGTTGCTGTGAACTGTGATGCCATAGCACTCTACTGAGGGTGACAAAGTGATTCTGTCTCTAAAAAAAAAAAAAGAAAAAAGAAAAAACAAGTTGAAATTTAATATCATGTATACTTCATATATACATAGGAAGTACATAGAGAAATGAGTAAATCTCAGAAAGGTGGCATTGGATTCAGGCTTAAATACCATTGTCAATTGAAACAAAGAAGGTTGATGGGAAGGCTATTTGGTGGGACCTCACCTAATGTACATAATACAATGATACATTTCAAAACTATTAAGAAAAAAGTATAACTGTCTTACTACAATAAAAAAGTAAGCTAGGTGATGGATGTGTTAATCAGTTCCATGTAAGCATTTCACATTGTATATCAAATTGGTACACTATACCCCATAAATGCATCAATGTACACAGTTTTGATTTAATAAAGAAAAAAGTACAGTAAACAAGGTCAGATCTATTATGCAGATTTAAATTGGTGCTTTCTCCATTAGTAAGGATCTTGAGTGATTTATAGTAGTCCTCATCTTGGTGCAGAGAGAGAGACACACTCTTCTTAATAGAGATTTACTTTATAAATATAAATTTCACTTACAAAATGATTTCTAGATTATTTTTAGAGTTTCTTCGGTGTCTGCAGTTTCTCAAAATAATCATATCAAAATAATCCTTATTCCAAAATAAGTATATTTTGGGGTGGTATATTTTGATTTTCAACATCAGTTCAGAGAATTCCCCACCTAGCATATTTAATCACCCTTGATATTTAGTCACCTTCCATGTATAATCAAATTCCTCATACCATATCCTTGATATTGGATCAACCTTACCTGCTCTCAGTGAGAATCTAAATTAGTCTCGTCAGAATTTTCCTACCACTGATGTTTCTTTCTTCTTAGTAATTCTCCAATCACTGACACCCTCCTCCTGGCTATGATCCTATGAATCTTAGGAGGTTCCAGTGGCCCAGAAACAGTGATAGAAAATCAGGAATATTGATTCATTAATACCAAAGTATGCAAATATACCAAAATTATATAAGATGCTAATGAATGGGAAACTGGGTGTGATATTAATCAGAATATGATAACATCTTCACAATTTTTTTTAATATAAAGGTATTCTAAAAGTAAACATTCATTTAAAAATGATAGATAAGTTTATATTTAAATTCTAAGCCCTATCACTATATTTAGACCCCAATTGGATGATTTTTGGAGAATAGACAATTTTCAAATAAGATCTCTTTTTTTTAGAAGTGTAATCACTAATTTTCCCATTAAAGAATAGCAGTTTCTTCCTCAAGTTTGATTGCTTACAGCCACAGTGACTAAAATGGACAAAGGGAACTATGGATTATGATGGCAGGGGAGCCTAAAGACTGCTTTGATTCAGCTTACATATTTAGAATGCTCAAGAAATAGTGTAAAATGTTCTTTTCTCTGTTATTTTAGAAAATGGTAGAGAAAAATTATTCCCTTGAGGGTCACAATATACACTATATCAAAAATATAATTCTGGATATTGTTTTAGTACATGTAGTCAACAGTTCTTAGGACTCTAAATGATGAGATAGAAGGCAAAAGTATGCCTCAGGTGGTGGTATGTAAGGAAGAAACTACCCTGAAACTCAAGAAATAGAAGTAATGGTAATTCATTTTAACTTTTCAAAGTGTGTGGCAATATTTGAAAAATATACCAATTCTATTTAGAAAAGCATCTCCCTCAAATTTTAGGGGTGAATGCTTCAGGTATAATGTATTACTTTTTGGCAAATATGATGACTTCTTAAAGGAAGTGTTGCAAGTACTCTGAGTCATTTCATTAGAGGAGCCATTTAAATTCAACCTCACGCAATTTAGATTGCTTAGGTACCCTGTAAAAGTACAGCAGAAACAAAGAAGAATGAACTCTCACTGGCTGCTACAAGGTCCTTTAACAGCATTTCTCTGGCAAGGGCTTAATTTAAGTTTATAGCAACAACAAGTTAGAGCAATTTTAGCGGATGGAAGAGAGAGAGAGCGGAGGTTGGAGAAAAGAAATAAAGTGCAAAGATATCTCTTAAACTTGTTCAGTGTTTACATAGCCTAGGAATAACCTCATTTAGTATAAAATTCTAGGCTATCTTAAAGTGGATCTGCTGGTATGTAATCCGATTTGAGGCTTGGCCATTTGACATTCTCCAGTGATTCCTTAACCTACATAGAAATCAAAAGGTGCAGTTTATTGGCTGCTTTCTTCACATAGTATTGGCGACAAACATGTTGAGAAAGAAGAGAGACGGAAAAGTGAAATTTTTTGGAGTGTTCATCTTAAGACCTTCCAAGGGGAAGACAGTTTTACTACTAAAAAACTAGTTCACATCCAAGAGAATTGTTTAAACAGTGCCTCACTAAACTACACGGTGGTTCATATGGTGTATCTAATGCTGTTATTGAAATTTGTAAATCTGTAAAGACTCCCAGTTGTTTTAATTTTTCTTTATTTCTGAAGTTGCAGAAAACCCAAGACTTGAACTGGGGGTGATCCTATCTTTCAGGAGAAAGGAGCAGCAGAGGAGTTCTGTGGGGTGCCTGTGGGGACGTTCTGCGTCTTTGGGAGCTGGAAGAGGACCCGGAGGATCCTGTTTCTAGGAGCTGTTATCTTCTCCTCCTGGAGAGGATCCCAAGGTTCAAATGAAAATCTATGGCTGGAAAATAAAAGGAATCAAGGCAAGGGTGAAAAAATTTTTTTCTTTATTTCTATAAATTCTGTAGGTATGTTTGCAAATTTCTGTTTGTTTGTTTCTAAAACGCATGAGTGAGAGTGAATCATATCTCCCAGTTTCCATTAGCGCATACCAAGTAATTTAATTTTTTCCACTGTTCTGCTTGCAGTGTTTTCATTCCTGCATTCGTTCTACATAATTAAAAATTATTCCTTACAAATCTGTCTAATGAGTAATGACTTTACCATCAACTCCCCAGACTCCCACAGAGTCAAATTATAGCGAGTTAGTTAAACTTGCCTGAATAGCACTGGAAATAACTTTTGGAATCAGAGATATGTGACTGAGAAATCTGGTCCAGCATGATCTTTTAGCCCGGTAAGTAATTACATGTGTGCAAGCAGTAGCACACACATATCATGCAAGATTTGGCCTTGGCTGTATGAATTTGACTGAGATATGCTAAGGGACTTTTTTTGTTGTTAATTGAAAAATGATCCTCTCTTTACCCTGTCTTAGTTTTTTTCTCCTAATCAGGTGATTATATAAGTATCCCACTTTTTATGCTGCAAGTTTCTAAAAGCACTTATAAACACTTTTTAAAAAGACAATAGAGTTTGAAATATACTAAAAAAACTTGGTATACCATACCACTACTTTTCATATCTGAAAATGGAGAAAATTTTATAATAGACCTACTTTTACTAATTATTAATAATAAGCACACAGACAATATTAGAAACCCAATACATTTTATAATGTTAGATTAAGAGACTATTTCTTTTTTGTTTGTTTGTTTTTCTTGAGACAGAGTCCCACTATGTTGCCCTGGGTAGAGTGCTGTGGCATCACAGTTCATAGCAACATTCAACTCTTGGGCTTAAGTGATTGCCTCAGCCTTCCCAAGTAGCTGGGACTACAGGTGCCAATTATAATGCCCAGCTATTTGTTGTTGTTGTTGTAGTTGTCATTGTTGTTTGGTAGGGCTGGGCTGGATTCGAACCCACCAGCTCTGGTATATGTGACTGGCACCCTTAGCCTCTGAGCTATGGGTGCCAAGCTGACTATTTATTTTCTTAAGAGTAAAATTAAGATTTTTTAAACATATATATATATATATATATATGTATGTATATGTATGTATATATGTTGTTATACATATATAGTTTACATAAAATAAAACAAATACGCAAAGTGTATTTAAATAAGTTTTGAAAAATGTATAGTCATGTAGCACATAATTTTTCAGTCACTGATGGACTGTGGTGTTTCTGTAATATTACAATAGAGCTGAAAAATACTATCACCTAGTGACACTGTAGCTATTGTAACATTGTAGCAAAACACAATATTCATATTTTGCAGTATCCTGATGTAAATAAATTTATTGCACTGTCAGTCATATAAAAGCATATCATATACCATTAGGTATAGTACAAATTAGTTGAAAATAATAATACATGTGTTATTTGCTTATGAATTGACGATACTTTTAATCATTATTTTGGAGTACACTACTTCTCCATTAAAAAAAAAATTAACTGTCCAATAGCCTCAGATAGGCTTTCAGGAAATATTCCAGAAGAAAGGCTCCATGTGTGTTATTGCCTTTGAAGACCATCCAGAGGGACAAGATATGGAGTGGAAGACAATGATACTGGAGTGATATTGGTGATTGAGATTCTGTATAGGCCTAGGCAAATGTATGTATTGGTGTCTTAGTTATTTTTTAACAAAAAATACTAGAAGAAAGTGTAGGGGAAATACTTGAAGAAATCAGCCTGGGTGAAAATTCTATGAGGAGGACCACCTAGGCAATTGAAGCAACATCAAAAATACACTACCGGGACCTCATCAAACTAAAAAGCTTCTGCACAGCCAAGAACACAGTAAGTAAAGCAAGCAGACAGCCTTCAGAATGGGAGAAGATATTTGCTGGATGTGTCTCTGACAAAAGTTTAATAACCAGAATCCAAAGAGAACTCAAACGTATTAGCAAGAAGAGAACAGGTGATCCCATCTCAGGGTGGACAAGGGACTTGGAGAGAACCTTCTCTGAAGAAGACAAACACATGGCCTACAGGTATGTGAAAAAATGCTCATCATCCTTAATCATCAGAGAAATGCAAATTAAAACTACTTTGAGATATCACCTAACTCCAGTAAGATTAGCCCATATCACAAAATTCCTAAATCACAGATGCTGGCGTGGATGTGGAGAAAAGGGAACACTTCTATACTGCTGGTGGTATTGCAAACTAATATGTTCCTTTTGGAAAGACATCTGGAGAACACTTAGAGAACTAAATATAGACCTGCCATTTGATCCTATAATTCCTTTACTAGGTATATACCCAGAAGACCAAAAAGCACACTACAACAAAGATATTTGTATCAGAATGTTTATTGCAGCCCAATTCATAATTTATAGGTCATGGAAGAAGCCCAAGTGCCCATCAACCCACAAATGGATCAATAAATTGTGGTATATGTACACCATGGAACACTATGCAGCCATTAAGAAAGATGGAAACTTTACGTCCTTCATGTTTACATGGATGGAGCTGGAAAATATTTTTCTTAGAAAAATATCTCAAGAATGGAAGAAAAATTATCCAATGTACTCAGCCCTACTATGAAACTAATTTATAGCTTTCACAGGAAAGCTATAAGCCAATTATAGCCCAAGAATATGGGAGAAGGGGAGAAGGAGAGGAAGGGAGGGGGAGGATGGGTGGAGGGAGGGTGATTGGTGGGATCACGTCTATGGTTCATCTTTTAAGGGTACGTGTGAATCTTTCTAAATGAAGAATATAAATGTCTTAACACAATAACTAAGAAAATGACATGAAAGCTATGTTGACCAGTTTGATGAAAATATTTCAAATCGTATATAAAATTAGCACACTGTACCCCATGACAGTATCAATGTACACAGCTATGATCTAATAAAAATTTTTTTTTAAAGTTTAAAAAGTAAAAAAAAACTAAATAAAACCATGAAAATGGGAAATGCTTACAGAATAAGGATACAGCTATACAGTGTTTGTGTTTTAAGCTGTGTATTACAAAAGAGCCAAAAAAGCTAGAAAATTAAAATATTTATAAAGTTTAAAAGTTATAGTAAACTATGGTTAATTTATTATTGAAAAAATAAATTTTCAATATTTTTTGTAGCCCAATTGCTCATTGTTCTTAAAGTCTACAGTAGTGTAATGTCCTAGACCTTCACATTCACTTACCACTCACTCACTGACTCACACAGAGCAACTTCAGTACTACAAGCTCCATTTATGATAAGTGTCCTATACAGATGTACCTTTTAAAAAATCTTTTATTCTATATTTTTACTGTATCTTTTGTGTTTAGAAAGGTTTGGATGCACAAATAATTATTTTGTGGTACAAGTGCCATTGGTATTCAATACAGTAATATGCTGTACAAGTTTGTAGCCTAGGAGTAATAGGCTATACCATACAGCCTAAGTGTATAGAGACTATACCATCTAGGTTTGTGAAAGTGCACTCTGTTGGGTTCACACAATGATGAAATAACCAAATAACACATTTCTCAAGATATAATCCCATGGTTATATGACACATGACTGTAAACCCATGAGACCTGCGCCCTAATTAAAATATAAAACATTATCATAATCATAGGAACTCCCATCATACCTCTCATTACCGCCAAACTATCTATAAATTATTTCTCCATGTTATAAAAATACATCTAAATGAAATCATAAAGCATACACTATTCTTTTCACCAGTCTTCTTTTGTTCAGCGTAAGATATTTGAGTTCCATTCAAGTTTTCACACATGTTAGTGTTTGCTTCCTTTTTGTTACAAAGTGTTCTATTGAATAAATGTACTAGAATTTGTTTTTTTTTCTCTTCTATCAATAAGCAGAGTCATCTGCTGTTTTGTTATCATGGAGTACTGGTCTTTTTTGGAATAGGAAGGAAGTGTACACATCATCAGCTTCAGTTTTCCTTTGTTTTTAATTCTTTCAACTAAATGCCTAGAAGTGGAATTGTTGTGTCCTATGTTAAATATATGGTAAATAATCAGAAAATGAGAAATTGTTTTCCATGGTGATTGTATACCAGCAATGTATATGGATTTCAGTTATAGGATATCTTTGCTAACACTTGTTGTCTGTCTTTCCTTTTAACGATCCCTCTAGGGCAATGGTTCTCAATCTTCCTAATGCCTCAACCCTTTAATACAGTTCCTGTGGGTTGAGACCCACAGGTTGAGAACCACTGTTCTAGGGCATGGGAATTGGTATCTCATTTGGGACTTTAATTTTGCTTTCTCTAATTGAAGTGTTTATTCCATTTACATTTAAAAGAAACCTGATCTAAGAATGTTTATACCAGGAATAATCTTAGGAAGCAAGCTCTACAAGTATGTTTCAGAACTAGATTATTTGGCAGACCAGCTAGTACTGAGTAATGTCATCTATAATGAATGGTATGTGGAGTATAGATGGCCCTTGGCATGCTGTTATTGTGCAGTTGCAGTTATTTTCATCAATGGATGTGATGCCAGTGGAAAACTGGCCTGACACTTGGTGCAATATCTCCTTGGCACTTGAGAGGTTTGAATACCATTTTACTTTTAATTGTGGCTATTGCTTGGCCACTTCAGGCTCTTTATGCCAAAGATTAGCAGCCAAAGAAAGGGATCATCTACTGGCAGAGATAATTGACTCCAATCAGCAGGAAAAGAGTTAAGGCTACTGTCTTACCATGTGGGTAGGGAAGAACATGTTTGGTCCCCTGGAGAAACTTGCTTTTTCCATACCCAGTTTTAATTGTAAGTAGACAAAAAAAAAAAAAAGAAATAACATGAAAGGGCATAACAAATAATGGCTTATTCCACTTCAGGATAATAGCCTAGGTCATGACACCAAGTAAGCCGACTAGACTAGCAAGTTACTACTTAAGAGTAAGGGAAATATGAAATGGATAGTGAAAAAACATAGCTGATGATTGTCAGTTATAGCTTTCACATCAGTTGTATCTATAAATATTCTATCCTATTAATACTTCTATTTTTTATTACGTGTTTTGTACATAGATCATAAATACAGTTATGCCATTATAGGATTCAATGTGTTGATTATTTGTACAAATTGGAATGCTTACATCCTACTAAACAACATAGCCTTACTCAATGATAGGATTAAGACATTTATGCTCTACACCTGATAGATCCAACTTGTACTTGCAATATGCTCCATAGGTGTGGTTCCCCTACCAACCCTCCCTCTATCGACCCACCCCGCTCCCATCCCTTCTCCCTCCCCTTTCCTCCTTCATCCTAGGCTATGGTTGTGTTTCATTTTTCATATGCAAGTGTGAGTGATTATAAATTGGTTTCACAGTAGTACTGAGTACATTGGATGTTTTTTTTTTCCATTCCTGAGATACTTTACTAAGAAGAATATTTTCCAGATCCTTTTTTCATTGAGAAACAAAACAGCTACAGTCATGAAGAACTCTTCCTATATAAGGTAAATTTTTTTTAAATGCAAGAAATAATATGTGACCTACAAAAATAATAATCTATAGTGGATGCTGTGTTGCTCTTCCCTTATCTTTCCTTATTTGACACCCTGCCTCCAGGAAGTGCTCCTGGCCACATAGAATTGCCTAAATTTATGCCCCCCCAAGTTATTTAATTACACCCAGTGACTCACTTATGTAAAGATCCAAAAGCACAGCTAGAGACAACTCTAAAGGGCCATCACAGCTCCAGAGCTTTCCATAGGATTTGCTGAAATATTTACTGCAATCTCACTGTGGCCAGCATCTCTCAGTCTACCTTCTTCCTAATTTTCTTTCAGAACACACCTCCCTGAAATACCTTTGCCCATAACTGTCTGAATCATTTTCATGGGAACCCTAACTAAGGTGATGTGTTCATTCTATTCTCATTCTTGGTATAGAATGCTAACTGGGAAATAATTTTTCTTAGAACTTTTAGACCTTACTCATTTCTTATAGATGTGAATTCTCAGATGAATCCAGTTTTGACTTCTATATAAGTAATTCATGCATTCTGTGTAGATGTGTTTAGGATCTTCTTTTTATTCTTGGTGCTTTGAAACTCAAAAGGATGTATAATTGTGTGAGTGCTTCATCATTAATTATAAGATGACTCCTGGTACACTCTACTATTGGAAATTCTATTGTATTACTTCTTTATTTCTTCACTTAATTTTGTTTTTTCTATTTCTTTTTCCAGAATTTATATTAGTTGGATGTTGTAACTACTGGATTGGTTCTTTCTGTATTTGTGGACACATTTCTAGATTTATATATATATATATTTTCTAAGATTTTTTCAATTTTAGTTTTCAGTCTCTACAGTGATTTTAATCTTTCAGCCACAGTTTTAATCTTCAAAAGTTCTGTTCTATGGTCTGATATTCCTGTATGATGTTCCTGCTTAGTGGTTAACATATTGACTTTTAAACTTGCATTATGGAAAGTTTCAAATCCATATAGAAACAGAGAGAATAATTGTCTTCCTATATTTGTGCTGCTATAACAAAATACTATAGACTTGGTAGTTAATAAATGATAGAAATGCATTTCTCACAGATATGGAAGCTGGTTAGTACAAGATCAAGTTGTCAGCAGATTCCATATCTGGGATGGAAATTCTGTTTCAAGCTCTTTCAAGATGATGTTTCTTAATGTGTCTTCACATAATAAAAGGGATGAAGAAAATGATAAATTATGTGTCTTCACATAGCAGAAGGAACAGAAAAAACAGGAAGCTCTTTGAAGGCTCTTTTATAAGGGCATTCATCCCATTCACAAGGATAGGGCCTTCATGACTTAGTCTCTTCCCAAAAGGCCCCACCTATTAATACCACCACATTGATGATTAAGTTTTAAAATAAATTTTTGAGGGACATAAATATTCAAACCATGGAATTCTGCCCTTGCTTCCCTAAAATTCATGTCCTTCTCATATACAAAATAAATTCATTCCAAAGAGGAAAGATAAGATGGCGAACCAGACACACCAGATGCCAAGTTGTCTAGAAAGAAGGAAAGGTTGAAAAAAAAAAAGACAAGCAAACAAGCATAGATTGGGCATAATTCTAAGGGAATAATGTCTGAAACTACAAGACATCCCATGGGAAGAAGTTGTGGAAGCAGAACAAGAAGGAACAATATATTGGCAGACATCAACCCCTGAGAGGCTTGAAGTCCAGTGAAAGGAGTAGGTGAAGCAGTTTGTTTCTTCCTCCCTCACATCTCTAGAAGTGAGCAGGCTCATGAGCTGCTGGAGAGTCGTTTTGCCCTCACAAGCCCCCAAACTGCTGCCGCCAGTGAACTGGGAGCTTCTTAAGGACAAAACATCAGCCAGACAGCCTTCTTAGGGTGCTTCCCATCACCAAAGATCTGAGCCAAGATAGCAGTCACCATATTGCTTTCCCACTCACTGTGCACCTTTTTCCTCTCCAAGGGGCTTCAGCCCATCAGTTTTTACCTTACTTGTTCCCACACATACATTTACCAATTCTGGTCCAGACTGTCAGAGCCACAGGGGGACAGTAGTTCCCAAGAGATCTATGTGACTACAGAGTCTGGACATTCTAAGTGGGTTGCCTCTTAGAGACAGATATGAACTAATCTCAGGAGGTGAGGAAACCTGCACAGGCATAAATGAATAGATAAATTATTTAAAATACAGATTTTAAGAAATCTCAATAAAATCCAAGAGAAATTATGAAACTAGCTCAAAGAAATTGGAAAAACAATTCAAGAAGTGAAAGAAAAATTCAATAAAGAGATTGACATATTAATGAAAAAATAAATAGAGCTTCTATAAATAAAATATTCATTTAAGGAAATAAAAAACATAGTGGAAACTTTAAAAATAGACTATAGTAGCCAGAAGAAAAAAATCTCTGAGCTGAAAGACAACTCATGCAAATTAGCTCAGTTAGTCAAATCTAGAAAAGAATTAAGAGGAAGAAATAAAGCCTATAAAATTAAGATATTATGTGAAATGGTCAATGTAAGGATCATAGGCATCCCTGAGGGTGAGGAATAAAATGCATAATGGATGCAAAATTTATTTGAGGGAATAATTGAAGAATACTTCCTTGGTCTTGCTAGAGATTTAGATAGTGAGGTACAAAAAACTCAATGAACACCTTGGAGATTCATGGCAAAAAGGCAATCACCAGGAAACCTTGTCATCAGACTAGCCAAAGTCAACCTAAATTAGGAACTTGTGCTTGCCATGAGGTGAAAACATCAAGTACCACTTAATATATAAAAGTCCATAATGCTAACTGCAGACTCTGATCAGATACCTTATTAAACAGAAGTACTGGGGCCCCATCTTCAATCTTACTATACAGAACATCTTCCAGCCTAGAATCATGCATCCTGCAAAACTAAGTTTCATATATGAAAGGTAAATAATTTTCCAACAAGCAAATACTGATGAAAATTGGCAAAGCCAGACCTGCCTTGTGGGAAATACCACATTATACATATGTCAGCATGATAGACACCCACCAGTGTAAAATAACACAAAGTTAAAGCTCAGGGATCCTACAAAACAATAACACAAGAAGCATAATATAGCAATAAGGCATAAAAAACAGAATGAATAGAACATCATCCCACATATCAATTCTATTAATCAATGTGAACAATTTGGATGCCCCATTCAAGAGCAATAAGCTTCCTTAAGGGATAAAAAAATACAACCCATGTATCTGCTGTGTCCAGGAAATACATCTAATTCACAAGGAATCATACACAGTCAAGGTAAAAATATGGAAAAACAATTCCATGCTAATTGAAACTAAAGGAAAACAATATTAATCATTCTCATATTAGATAAAATTGACTTTAAATCACTAAAAGACAGACAAAGATGATAAGGGGAGGAATTCAACAAGAAGATAAAGCTAAATATTTATTCACTTAGCAGAGGCAATTCCACATTCCCAAAGTAAATGCTATTAGATCTAAGAAAAGAGATATACAGTAGCATCATAATTGCTGGGCACTTTAACACTCTATTGACAGAACTGGACAGATCAATCAAACAGAAAATAAAGAAGCACTATACTTAAATACGATCAAATGTGCCTAACATACATTTACAGAACCTTCTACCCCCCAAACTATTGAATATGCATTCTTTTCATTAGCACATGCAAGATTCTGCAAGATTTGTCAAACCTTAGGCCATAAAACGTGTCTCAACAAGTTCAAAAAATAAAAATCATACCATGTGCCTTCTCAGCAAAGAGTGGAATAAAGCTAGAAATCAACTCCATGAGAAACGCTAAATTCTACACAAAGTCATGGAAATTAATCTGTTGGTGAACAATTATTGTGTCAATAATGAAATTAATTTAGAAATAAAATATTCTGTGCACTGAATGACAAAGTAGACACAAGCTATCAAAATCTATGTAATTCAGCAAAAGCAGTCCTAAGGGGAAAATTCATAGAGTTGGATGCCTACAGCAAAAAGATCACAAGTCCACAATCTAATAATACATCTCAAGGAATTAGGAAAGGAAGAACAAATCAAACACACACCCAGAAGAAGAAAAGAAATAATAAATAATGTCAGAGAAGAACTAATTGAAATGGAAAACAAATAAAATATAAGGGATCAATGAAACAAAATGTGGTTGTTTGAAAAGATGAACAAAACTGGTAGAATTCTTGCTAGATTAACCAGTAATAGATGGGAAAAGACCCACAGAAGCTCAATAGGAATTGAAAAAGGATATATTACAAATGAAATCACAGAAATACAAAATGTTATCTGTGAATACTATAAAATTTTCTATACACATAAACTCAAAAATGTAGAGGAAATGAACATATATCCAGAAATTCAAAACATTCCAAGCCTCAGTTATGAGGAAATAGAACTCCTGAACAGACCAATAATATACAAGAAGATTGAAGCACTAGTCAAAACAACTTCCAACAAAAAGAATCTTAAACCAGATGAATTCACAGCTGAATTTCAACAGAACTACAGAGAAGAACTGGTAATATTACTACAGAAATTAGCCCATTTCATTGAGAAGGAGGGAATCCTCTTATACTTATTTTGTGAAGCCAGTGTCACCTTCATGCCAAAACCAGGAAAGAATGCAACCAAAAAAGAATACTAGAGAACAATAAAGAACACTCTTATCAATATAGATGCAAAATCCTCAATAAAGTAATATCAAACAGAATTCAACAGCACATCAAAAAAACATAATACACCATGAACAAGTGATCTTCATTTCAGAATGAAAAATTAGTTCAATATATGGAAATCTATAAATATGTTTCATCACATAAACAGAAGCAAAAATAAAAAACATGTGATCATCTCAATAGATGCAGAAAAAGCATTTGACAAAATTCAAAACCTTTTCATGACAAAAACCCACAATGAAATAGGCATAGAAAGAACATATCTCAAAATTATAAAAGTCACATACATCAAACCCACTGCCAACAACATACCAAATGGCCAATAAACAAATGAAAAAAATGTGCAATATCACTAATCATCCAGGAAAATGCACATTAAAACCACAATGAGATAACACCTTGCCCAAGTTAGAATGGCTTTTATTAAAAAATCCAAAAGCATTCCCACTCAGAACTGGAACAAGAAGACAAGGGTGGCCACTGTTCTCACTACTACTCAACATAATGATGGAATTCCTATATAGAACAATCAGGAGAGAAAGAATAAAGTGTATTGATATTTGGAAAGAGGAAGTCAATGTATCACTTTTTGATGATGATATGACCTAATATCTAGAAAACCCCAAATACTTCATCAACATACTCTTGGAATTGATGAGTAAATTCAGCAAAGTCTCATGTTGCAAAATTCAATGTACACAAATCAGTGGTAGTCCTATAAACCAATTACAGTCAAGCTTCAAGGGACACCAAAGACTCAAATATTATTCAAAATAACCAAAATATATATACGTAGGAATATACTTAACCAAGAAGATGAAAATTGAGATCTATAAAACAGTGAGGACAGAAATTACAGATGACACAAACAAATGGAAAAACATGTACTATTCATCAATTGGTAGTATCAGCATTGTTAAAATGTTCATGCCACACAAAGGTATTTACAGATTCAGTGCAATTCCCATGAAAATACTAAAGTAATATTTGACAGATATAGAGAAAATAATTCTATGCTTCATTGGGGAGCAAAAAAGATAATGAATAGCTATAGTATGTTCATCAAACAGAATAAATCAGGAAACATCGGATTACCCTGACTTCGAATTATGATGCAAAGCTATGGTAAGTAAAATGTGGTACTTAATATAAAATTTGATACATAGACTAATAGAACAGAATAGATACTCCAAAAATAAAACCATCTATTTACAACCAATTGATCTGCAGCAAAGTAGACAACAACATGTTCTAGAGAAAATAAGTCCTCTTTAATAAATGGAGCTGAGAAAATTGATAGTCACATGCAGAAGAATGAAACAGGTCCACTGTCTGTTGCTGTATACCAACATTAAATCAAAATGCATAAAACACTTAGATGTAAAGCATAAAAGCAGAAAAATTCTAAAAGATAAGTAGGAAAAACTCTTTTGGACATCACTGTAGGCAGAGAATTTATGACTAAGACCTGAAAGACACATACAACAATAAGAAAAATAAATAAAGGGGACTTAATTAACTTAAAAAGATTTTACACAGTAAATGAAATAAAGTTAGTAGATAATTTACAGAATAGGAGAAAAATCTGCAGTCTCTACATCTCATGAAAGGCTAATAGAGGGAATCTATAAAGAACTTAAATCAATAAGAAAAAAACAAAATAGCCTTATTAAATGTGGGTAAAATACATGAAAAGAAAATTTTTAAAAGAGTATAGACAAATGGTCAACAAATATATGAAAAAATGATCAACATCATGAATCATCAGGGAAATGCAAATGAAAACCAGAGTGTGATGCCACCTTACTCCTATAAGAATGGCTATTTTTAAAAGGTCAAGAACAGTAGATGCTGATGTGGATGCAGTGAGAAAGAAATGCTTATACATCCTTGGTGTTACTGCAAATTAGTACAACTTCTATGGAAATCAGCATGGAGATTCCTCAAAGAAATAAATGAAGATTTATTATGCCATTCAGCAATCCCACAGATGAGTATCTTCCAAAAGGAAAATAAGTTATTTTATCAAGAAGACACCTGCACTCGAACATTTATTACACCACAAATCACAATTCAAACATGTGGAATCAACCTAAGTGTCCATACAATTCATGAGTAGATAAAGAAAATGTGATATATATAGAAGATGCCAAAAAAATGCGTATGTTTTAGAAAACAAAAAATAAACTGTATTAAATCTGTAATACTCGAGTCATGTTTGACTTTTGCAATTACAAGAGGTGCTCAACGTACTTGTATTCATCTTTTGTTATTGGTATATATTGAGTATTAAAATGTTAATACAGTTTCTTTCTTTCTTAACATATGTATACATTTATGGCACCCTCCATATATATACCATGGAGTACTCCCCAAGTATAAAAAGGAATGAAATAATGTATTTTGCAGCAGTTTGGATGAAACTGGAGACTACCCATTCTAAGAAATGTATCCAAGGAATGGATAAACAGACATTACATGTTCTCACTTATAAGTGGAAGCAAACGATGGACACACTCAGGCACAAAGACATATAAAGGACATAAGTCACTGCAGTTGGGGGAGGGTGAGAGTGGATGAGGGGTAAAAACTTACGTGTTGGATAGTAGAAACACTATTCTTGTGATAGACACACTAAAAATCCCAACTTCAGCATTATAAAAGTTATCCATGTAATAAAAACATTTATACCCCCTTGATATGTTGAAATAAAAAAATAGAAAATCAATGAAATGAAGTAAAAACATGTAGTTTTAAATTTCTACTGAACGTTTCGGTATGATTTTGTGATATTTTATTGTTATTTCTTGAGGTCTGTTGACTGAAAAAAACTCAGTCATTAGCAATGAAAAGCTTTAATGCCTATATTATATTTCCTAAATACCAATTCCAACTTTAAATAACCAGGGCTATGTAGATAAATAACTGATTTTAAGTTTGACACAAGAAACATATAAAATGGTCTGAATGATCTTTTAAAGGTAAAACAAGGAAATGATTATAAAAAAAAAACCCTGAAATTGTGTTAAAAGACTCAAGAGCCATCTTAAATAATCTCTCCTGGTCAAAATGGGACAACTTTTGTATAGAGAAAAATAATAAATATAATGGGTTAAAATACATGACATGGTAAGAATTGTGCATTTTTGGTATTTTGAAAATTCACCAGTCATCTTTGAAGAATGTGATAATGCTAAATAAATATTCTAAAAATTGCTGAATATCAGAATTTCATAAAGAAAAGATGAACAATTATTTTGTCTCCATACACAATATTAGGGTAACAAATAATTGATGAGGGAATATTTCTGTTTAGCGAAGTCTTCCAGTAAGTTAATAAGGAATCAGTAAATAAGAATGTCAGTACTTTTCACTCCTAATAAAATAAATAGGTCTTACCATTGTTGATCTAGTGAAAGTCAGTATAAAACAAAACGATTAGGGAAATTTGAACACTAACTAGATATTTTATATTAGGAAATCATTGTTAATATTTAGGTGTAATAATTATATCTCACTATATGAAAGTTATTTATAAATTAAATTATATGCTGGCTGAAAATTATATTGTAATAATTTAGAAGAAAGGTGGGTAGATTTATAGACAAAATAACATTAGTTACATTTTGATAATAATGCTGAGTGATAAATAAATGAAGGTATATTCTTACATTATTATTATGATTTGAATATTTGTATCTCTCCAAAATTCAAGTGAAAATGTTTTTATTCCATTATAGTAGTAGTAAGAGGTAGGGTCTTTTAGAAAGTAATAAAGTTATGAAACCTCTACCCTGGTGACCTGGATCAATGATAATGACCTCAAAAAAGAAGCCTCAGAGAGGGCTTTGAGATCCTTCCATGATATGAGAACCAAGAATTTACTCGTTTTTTACCCCCCACAATTTGAGAATGCAGTAAGAGGTACCGTCTTCAAATCAGAGAAGCCCTCACCAGACACATAATCTGCTGGCAATTTGGTCTTGGTCATCCCAGTTTCATGAATTATGAAAAATAAATTTATAATATTTATGAATTGCTCATTCAATTTTGTTATATGTAGCAGCATACATGGACTGAAACAGAAATTGGGACTGAGAGTGGTTTGTTGCTATAAAAAATACCTAAAAATATGGAAGTGGATTTAAAATTGGGTGATGAGTAGAAGCTATACTCTAAAGGGATATTCTGCTAAAGACTCAGAAGAGAGGACCTGTAGATAAAGACTAATTTTCATAGAGATTTTCTAAGCAGTCATGAATAGAATGCTTGTAAAAATGTGGGCAATGAGGCTGTTCTGATGAGGTGTTAAATGGAAATGAGGAGTATCTTAGTGAAAAAATTTGGGGGACACAAACATTTAGTCCACTACATATGACTGACTCTCCCATTCAGTATAAAAATATGAGATGGTACTTAAATCTATGTTTTCTTTGTCCTGGGACCATGATAATTTTTTTTGTATTCTTTCAGTCCTTGCATTTTGGTGGTGAAAGTGAGATGTAATATCTCTTGGAACAACGCTGTTTGATTGGACTGTATGTGATGATATAAATAGATGACACTGTCTATATGTGGCTATTGAGAACTTGAATTATGGCAAGTATAACTGCGATGCTTAGTTTTGTTTAATCCATATCAACTTAAATTTAGGTTTGGATAGTGAAGTGTAAGCTAGTGGCTATCGTATTAGATAGCATAGTTCTGTTTTGCCTTTAAGGGTGATAGAACTTTGCATGTTTTTCATAATTATATTTTGTCACCTACAACATCTCATTCCTTTTCTATCATCATTGTATTGTGGTCATATTTGTTTTTCTTTTTTCTTTATTCTACTGAAATTACCTAAGTGACTGTTTATCATTCTTGTTCCCATTAACAACAGAACAATTGGATAGGTGGTAAAGATTACCTGTGTTATTATGAAGTAGAGCTACTTTTCCTGCTTGGTCTCTCCCTTCAGTAAGGAATCTCACTGGAATATCTGCTTGGGATGGATCAGAGAAAGTCAAATGACAGACTTCCTTTAAGGAGAGTAGGCAAGAACCAGCTGTGCACACATGTCAAATAAAGAAGGCTTTATTCTAGAGTACTGGTTTTCAAATTCAGGATCCTCTATCAGGAGCATCAATGTCAGCTGGCGCTCATCTCAGAATTCTGATTCAGTAAGTCAGAGGTGAGGTCCAAGAATTTTTATTTCTCACGAGTTCCCAGGTAGGATCCATTAATCTATGTTTTGAGACGATTCTGATGCCTGCTAAAATTTTAGAATCCCTGTTTTAGGGTTTCATCTTCCATACGAGAAGACATAGCTTTATCCGAAGTTCTCCTTCTGAAATATTTTCACATGAGAGCAAATGATGGCTGTACACAGTCTGCCTAAATTCATAAGCCTTCCTAGATGGCCTATTTGTAACTTAGTTTCCATCTTATCTGAAGCACATTTGTAAACATAGTCTAGCCTGGGGGCTTTCTCCACACTTCTTTTTTATTTGTTTGTTTTTTGCAGTTTTTGACCGGGGCTGGGTTTGAAACCACCATCTCTGGCACATGGGGCAGGTGCCCTACTCCTTTGAGCTACAGGCATTGCCCTCTCCACACTTCTTACTAAACTTGCTACCATCACCTATTCCATGTTATGATTTTGAAAAAATTAAAAAATCACAGACAATTAGAATAATGTATCAAAAACTTGTGCAACCACCACTGAGAATTGACAAATATTTACATTTTGTTCTTTTGCTTTAGATATTTTCACAGGAATAATTTAAGGTATTGTACATAAAATGTTGCTCTCCTAAATATGCTCACCATATCTACTTTTGGAGGTAACTATTTGACCACCATCATCAATTTGATGTATATATTTATAGTCTAAGTTTTCATGTTTTTTTTTTTCTTTTTTGCAGTTTTTGGCCAGGGCTGGGTTTGAACCTGCCACCTCTGGCATATGGGGCTGGTGCCCTACTCCTTTGAGCCAGAGGTACCACCCTTCATGTATATTTTTTCTTTAAATGTACATTTATTGACACTTTTTATCTTACATTAGGAACAGGTTTCTAATATTTCTCTTTTTTTTTTTTTTTTTTTTGCCAGCTTTTGGTCAGGGCTGGGTTTGAACCTGCCACCTTCAGTATATGGGGCTAGTGCCCAACTCCTTTGAGCCACAGGTGCTGCCCTTGGAACAGGTTTCTATATACTATCATTTTCCTTCAGCCAGAAGAACTTCCTCTATTATTTTTTTTTTTTTATTGATTCAGGTTAATTTAGGATACAAAGAATTAGGTTACAATGTTTGAATTTGTTAGGTAAAATCTCTTTTATAATTGTGTCCTGCCCCCAAGAGGTGTGCCATACAGCCTAACATTGTGCCCATTAAGTGGGAGAACACATAATCCTCTCCCACCTCCCCTATCCCTGATCCCTCTTTCTCCACTCCCCACCTTGAATAGATTTGAGTTTTTCTCTTACCTGGCTATGCATTAGATCATTTACCAGCTTCATATTAGAATTGAGTATATTGGATTCTTGCTTCTTCATTCTTGTGATGCTTTACTAAGGAGAATTTACTAATTTTCAAATTTGTTAGCCACCTCCATCCAGGTTAATACAGAAGATGTAAAGTGTCCATCATTTCTAATGGCCAAATAGTATTCCATGGTCTACATATACCACAGCTTGTTAATACATTCTTGGGTTGATGGGCATTTAGGTTGTTTCCACATTTTGTTGGTTGTAAATTGAACTGTGATAAACAGTCTAGTGCAAAAGTCCTTATGATAAAATGATTTTTTTCTTCTGGGTAGATGCCTCGTAATGAGATTGCAGGATTACATGGTAGGTCTAATTTGAGTTCTCTGAGGATTCTCTATACTTCCTTCCAAAAAGGTTGTATTAGTTTGCAGTCCCACCAACCAGTGTAAAAGTGTTCTCTTATCTCCACATCCACATCAGCATCTGCAGCTTTGAGACTTGGTGATGTGGGTTATTCTCCCTGGGGTTAAGTGATATCTCAGGGTGCTTTTGATTTGCATTTCTCTGATGATGAAGGACAATGAGCATTTTTTCAAATTTGCTAGCCATTCATCTGTCTACATCAGAGAAGGTTCTATTCATATTTCTTGCCCAGGAGTAGATGGGATTGTTTGTTCCTTTTTAGTTGCTTAATTTGAGCTCTCTGTAGGTTCTACTTATCAACCTCTGGTCAGATTTATACTCTGTAGATATCTTTTCCCATTCTGAAAGTTGTCTTTTGCTTTACTTGTTGTGCACTTACCTGTGCAGAAGCTTTTCAGCTTAATTAAGTCCCATTCGCTTATTTTTGGTGTTGTTGTGATGGCCACAAAGTCTTTGTTGTAAAATCTGTCCCCAGTCCAATATCCTCAAGGGTTTTTTTTACACTTTCCTCTAATTTTTTATCATTTCATATGATAGATTTAAATCGTGTATTCATCTTGAGTCAATTTTTGTAAGTGGTCAAAGGTATGAGTCCAGTTTCAGTCTTTTACATGTGGTTGTTCAGTTCTCTCAGCACCACTTATTAAATAGGGGTTCTTTTCCCCAGTATATGTTTTTGTTTGGTATATCAAAGATCAGGTGACTCTAAGAAGTTGCTTTCAACTCTTGGTTTTCTATTTGGTTCCATACGTCTATGTCTCTATTTTTGTGTCAATACCATGCTGTTTTGATTACTATGGACTTGTAATATAAACAAAATCTGGTAGAGTGATGCTTCCAGCATTGTTTTAAGTATTAAGAATTGCCTTGGCTATATGGAATTTTTTCAGGTTCTATAGAAAATGTAGTACTATTTTTCCCAGTTCTTCAAAGTATGATGTTGTTATATTAAAGGGTATTGCATTGAATTCGGAGGTTGTATTAGGTAGTATGGACATTTTAACAATATTGATTCTTCCCAGACAATGGGATGATATGTTCTTAGATATGTTGATGTCTTCTGCTATTCCTTTTCTTAGCATTTCATAATTTTCTTTGTACAGATCCTTCAATTCTTTAGTTAGGTATATTCCTAGGTATTTTATTTTCTTTGAAGATACTGTGAAGGAAATTATATTTTTGATTACCTTCTCGACATAGCTATAACTAGTATATACAAAAGCTACTGATTTGTGGATAATGATCTTATACCCTGAGATGTTACTATATTTCTGGATCATTTCCAGGAGTCTTGTGGTTGAGTCTCTGGGGTTCTCTAAGTGACAGTTTGAGTTATACTGCCCTCATTTGAATGCCTTTCATATCCTCCTCTTGCCTGATTGCATTGGATCGAAATTCCAGCACAATGTTGAATAATAGTGGCAATGGTGGACAATCTCGTCTGCTTCCAGTTATAAGTAGAAAAGCTTTCACTTTTACTCCATTCAATATAATGTTAACTGTGGGTTTTTGTATATGGTTTCAATCAGCTGAAGAAATGGGCCACCTATGCCTATATTCTTAAGTGTTCTTGTTAGAAAAGGATGCTGAATTTTGTCAAATACTTTTTCTGCATCCATTGAGAGGATCATATGGTCTTAGTTTTTGCTTCTATTGATATGGTGAATTGCATTTATGAATTTTTGTATGTTGAACCATACTTGCATCCCTTGGATGATACCTCCTTGGTCATGACGTATAATTTTTTTAATGAGTAGCTGCAATCTATTAGATAAGATTTTGTTGAGTATTTTTGCATCAATATTCATTAGTGAAATTGGTCTGTAGATCTCCTTTTTAATTGAGCCCTTTCCTGCTTTTGAAATTAAGATATTTGCTTCATAGAATGTGTTAGGGAAGGTTCCTCCCTTCTACATGTTTGGAATAGGTTCTTCAATACAGATACAACTCATCTTTGAAGGTGTGGTAAAATTCTGATGTGAAGCCATTTGGTCCTGGGCTTTTTGTTGTCACTGTTGCTGTTGGAACCTTTTTTTAATTGTGTCTTCAAATTTGGTGCTTCGTATTGGTCTGTTCAAGAGATCTATTTCTGCCAGGTGTGATGGCTCATTTCTGTAATCCCAGCACTCTGGAAGGCTGAAGCAAGTGGATCACTTGAGCTCGTAAGTTTGGGACCAGCCTGAGAAAGAGTGAGACCCCATTTGGCATTTTTGGTGGTCACCTATAGTCGAGATACTTGGGAGGCTGAGGCAAGAGGATTGCTTGGGTCCAAGAGTTTGAGATTGCTGTGAGCTGTGATGCTATGGCACTCTTCTGGGGGCAAGAAAGTGAGACTGTGTCTCAAAAAATAAAAATAAAATAGAAAAGAGATCTATTTCTTACTTTAAATCTAGGGAGATGGTGAGATTCCAGTTATTGGTCCATTTTTCCCTACATTGTCAAATTCTGGGCATGGAGTTTTTGTAAGTTGTCATAAAGAATCTCATGTACCTCTGTGGCCTCTGTGTACCTCTATTTCTTTCTTTTCATTTCTGATTAAGGTTATTAAAGATTTTACTCTTCTATTTGTGGTTAATCTGGCCAATGGTTTATCAATTTTATTGATCTTTTCGGAGGACCAATTTCTTAAATTAATTTTATGAATGATTCTTTTGTTTTCAATTTGCTTTATTTTTTATTTCATTTTGGTTATTTCTTTTCTTCTGCTAGGGTTGTGATTAGATTTTCCTTCTTATTACTTTTGTTTAATATGATTAATTAGATTATTGATGTGCTCTCTTTTTGTTTTTCAGATGTAGGCCTCTTATGCAATAAATGTCCCTATTAGGACTGCTTTTTCAGTGTCTCACATGTTTTGGCTACTTGTTTCTTCATTGTTGTTATACTCAAGTAAGTTAATGATTTCCACTTTTATCTCCTCCTTGACCCTACTGTAATTCAGCATAAGGTTGTTTATTTTCCATGACTTTGTGTTGGGATGAAAATTTTTGTTGGAGGTCAGCTCCACCTTTATTGCCTTGTGGTCTGAGAAGGTGGAATCTTTTGCAGTAGCTACTTCATGATCCCTTGGGGGGTTGCTGTGTTTTTTATGTTGCCAATATTTTTCTGTTGTTTCTTCCTCATGAATGTTTTATTTTTGTCTGCTTTCTTACTATACTTTTCCTTTTCACTTCATCCTCTTTGAATTACTTTGTTTCTGACCTTAGGTGTTGAAGTGTCCTTTTGGTATAGAAAGAAAAGTGAGAGAAGAGTGAAGTGCAAGAAGAGAGAAAATATAGAAAAAGAGAAAATAAAAAGGAAAGGGGGTAAAAGAAAATATAGAAAAAAGAAGAGAAGAACAGAAAGAGAGAGAGAGCAGAAATAATATTATTCATAATGATGCTTTGACCCATACCCACAATTCCTAGCTTCAAATGTGCTGGGTTTGGTGGGTCTCTTAAGGTCAGGAGCTCCTTAATATATTGCCTGAACAGAAATAAGACCAACCCTCCACCAAATAGAGAAGAAAACAAAAACCAAAACCAGAAATCAACAGTTTACCACTACTGTGTTTCCAAAGGCCAACGTTAGAAGGACCTCCAAACCAAAGGATCAAGGTCTCCTTAAGCCAGGCCAATGCTGTGCCATACCAGCCAAGGCCTCAGAGTGAGGCTCTGTGCCATAAATGGAGTACAGATTGACAAATAACAAAGTAGATTTTTAAACAAGATATATTAATAAAGGTATGCAAAGAGAATTGAAAATAAAATTATATAAGACGTAAAATCAAAAGGCAGTATATCTTAATTTTTATTTAATAAATTTATGTGGAAAAGATACAAAAAGTAGAAAACTTTTACAAAAACAGGAAAGGAGAGAAATAAATAGGAAAGAAAGAATTTAGGGTAGGAAAGCTGTAACAAAAATACAACCCTTGTTATTGAAGAAAGTAAAAATTGAAAAATAAAAATGCTACAAAACAAAGCAAAACAAACAAACAAAAAAAAACAAGTCTTAAAGGATAAAATTGGGGGGAAATGAATAACAGGAGTAGAAAAACTAGCAAAATTTGAGCTGTTACTATTGAAGAAGGAAAAAATAAAAGTTATTATTGCAAAAAAAAAACATATTTAGGGAAAAAAGTTGAAAAAATTTACAAAAAGTAAAAATATATATATTGCTATATATTGGCTGAACAACAGATGATCCGGAGTATGAGATGCTAATCATGATACTGATACAACTGTATAAGATGGCGGGTGGAAGCCTCTCGTCTTACCAAGGAGACCTGGTCCCATCTTCTTTATTTCTTTGTCCTCAATCCCTGCAGGGTTGGAAGCCTGAAGCTCTCATCAGCCTGCAGAATAGATATGCCTTGACCTTTGTAAACTGTAGTGGCCCATTGGGCTCCTATGGCCCTGGTCTCGGTTAGTGCAGGAAGGAACCAGGCGAGAGGTAGATTAGAAGTACAAGCTTGTGGAAGGCGGGCTAGCCCTTACTTTCCGGGTAGCCCTGAGCAACCTCAGCACCAGCCTTTTATTGAAAGGGAATGATACAAATGACGGGAGTAATTAACAATGACTACGGGCTGAGGGCACGGGCTCTTCTTCCACAAGGAACTCCTGTGGACGAATGGCCCAAGGTCCATGCCTCAGCTGCAGATCATCTTGCTCGGATGTCATCTGGCTCTTGGCGTCTCCTACAGTAAACCATGTTTCTTGACCATGCAGTGGCTGTCCCTGGAAGCATGTGTCACTCAAATCTCCCCATGGGTGGATGCCCAGCTTATCAGGCTTGCCAGAACCTGCCTCACACTAGGACCTTGAGGACTGGTCCTGCTTGCAGCTCTCCCAGAATGGCTACACCTGGGCTTCAGTCAACCAAGGGGAATTCTACTCCACTCAGTGGCTCTGTCCCTACTTGTGGGCACTATTCAAGATCACTCGCTTGATGCTTGCCCAAACTCTTCCCAGCTTACTTTACCCAAGTGAACTGGCTGGCCTCTGCCAGCACACAAATACTTGCCCTCTGTGCCAGTTCTCCACTACTCCTGACATTTTTTTTTGGGCTCCTGAGTCTTCTGCTTCCTCCCTGTGCCCCAAAGCAGTGTTTCTACGCAGGGCCTACCAGCCAGAGGTGGCTGGAGTCCTTTCTCCCCAGTCTCACCACACATGGCTACAAAGGAGCTGTCTCTAGTGCACCACCTTGATCCACCCCCTTCATATTTTTAATATATACATGAATCCATGATTATTGGGCATTTTTGAAATGCTGTTACTTTACATGTCATGCTTTGAACTTGTGACTCAAAAAGATGTTCTTTAATTTTATTAGTGTGGTAAATAGCTCTTGTTCATTAATTTTAATTTTTTTTGGTTTGGTTTTTAAAGAAATTCTCATCCACATGCTTCTTAAAGATGGAGGGGAGTGCAAAATATATGTCTACTTCTTCTAGTGTGTATTTGTAAGTTTCTCCAGAGTTCTTACTATATGTAAGATTGTTAGTTTGGTCTATGCATTTTTCTATGTTAATACCTGCTGCCAAACTACTCTCCAAAGTGTAATACTTTAATAAAAAAGTTCAGATTATTATAGAGTAAAATACATAAATATTAGGTTTGTAGTTTTAATAATTTCTTATGAGCAGAACCCAACTCTTAAAATGTCACCCAGATCAAGACATTAAATATTGCTAGAACCATTAAAGCCTGTCTTATGTCCCCTCCTGGGAATTAGATCAGAAATGCATCACTACTCTGATTTTTAATGACCTTGGATTATTTTCTCAGTTTGGAACTTTATAAATTGGAATCACTCCCATAAGCACACTTATATTTCTGGCATCATTAACTCAAAATGATGTGATGAAAAAATTCATGTCTTCAGTTATAACAGAATTTTTTTTTTTATCATTTCACTACAGTATATTAAAAAATACTATGGATACTTAATAGCTATACATATTTATGGAGTATGTAGGGTATTTTGACACAAGTATACAATATGTAATAATCAAATCTGGGTAATTGTATAACTATACTCTAATTTATTTATTAAATTTTATAGTATTAAAAATTACACTGTGTTGATTTTTTTCTGTCAATTTTTTCACTGAATTTTGCTCATTCTGTGTTTAATTTTCTAACTTCTTAAAATACTTTTTGCAGAGACTTGATTTTCAAGCTACTAACATTCTAATATATATCTTTATGGCTATTAATTCCTTCTAAGCCCTGCTTTACCTTTTCTCACAGTTCTTTATAAAGTATTTTTAATTTATTGAAATTGACAAAAATAAATATTTTTAATGTATCAAACATGTGGTTTTAAAATATGTAGAGTGGCCAAATTAGGCATATTAACATATGTATTACTTCACTACCATATTTTGCTATGTATAATGCACTCCGTGTATAAGGTACCCTCACGTTTTGGGCCCAAACTTTCAGGAAGACACCTTTCTAGAAAGTGGCCAGCTGTCAGCCAGGAGAGACAAATCTAGGGAGGACTAATGCTCCCCTGATAAACATGTAGATTACACTGCCTTCTTGTAGCTGCCCATGCTACAAAGTTTGCCTTTTCCTTCTCTCCCAGGAGCCCTTCCCTCTCCATCATGTTGGGGACCATGTCTGAGATAGCCATGTGTGTGGCTGGTGGAGTAAGCACTTTTGAGGCCTGCAGGAACCTAGGCAGGTCCCTGGGGCTTTCATGGGACTCCAATTCCCCTCTGTGTGGCCAGGCCTCAGGCTTTGGCCCTTGCCCTACACATCTGAATCTTACCGTATCAGCCCTACCACCACTCCTCCCCCTGATTGTGGCACTCAGAGAAGGCTACTGTGCTTACTCCCACCAGATCCTGGATCCTCCTAGACTCAAACTCTGTCTGTGCACACTGCTGACCCAGATAGGAGGACATGGCAGCCCGAGAAGGTCCACTGGGCTCCAATGTTCCTGAGCCATACTACCCATGTATAATATGCATCCTTATTTTTTCTTAAAAAATTTGAACAAAAAAGGGAGCATTATACATGGTAAAACAAGTTTTCTGTGTGTGTGTGTGTGATGAGAAGACTTAAAAACTACGCTCTTAGTGATTTTTAAAAATATAATGCAACTATCAACTATAGTCATCATGTTGCAAAATAGATCTCTAGGACTTATTCCTCTTATTGAAATTTTATATTCTTTGATAAACATCTCTCCATCCACCTATCTCCACTTTGCTCTTGGTGACCATCACTCTACTCCAACAAGTTCAACTATTTTAGATCCTACATATAAATTTGTATTTGTCGTTTGTTGCCTGGGTTATTTCACTTGCTAAATGTCCTCCAGGTCCATACATATTGTTACAAATGACAAATTTCATTAAGTTTTATGAACAACTATTGTTCCATATGTATATAGACCACATTTTCTTTATCTTTTCATCTACTGATGAACACATAGGCTTATTTTATATTTTGGCTATTGTCCTTAATGCTACAATGAACAAGAGATTGCAGATCTCCAACATACAAATTCAACTTAATTTGGATATTAATCCAGTAATGGTAATGCTGGACATTATGTTTATTTGTTTTTAACTTTTTGAGGAAGCTCTGCACTATTATTTTATAATGAATATTCTAATTTAAATTTCCAGAAACAGTGTGCATATTTTCTTTTTCTGCACATCCTAAACAAAAATTTGTTTTTTTTATTTTTAGTAATGGCCATTCTACTTAGTGTGAAGTAATAGCTATTAGAGTTAGAATTTGCATTTCTCTAATGGATGAAGATGTTGAAATTTCTCATATACCTAATAGCCATTTGTATGTATTCTTTTGAGACATGTATATTCAGCCTCTTACCCATTTTTAATTGTAGTATTTTTTTCTTTTGCTATTGAGTTGTTTGAGTTGCCTGTATATTTTAGAAATTAACTTCTCACAAGCTAAATAACCTTATGCTGAATGACAGATGGGTCAGAGACGAGATCAAGAAGGAAATTACCAAATTTTTAGAACAAAATGACAATGAAGACACGAGTTGTCAGAATCTCTGGGATACTGCAAAGGCAGTCCTAAGAGGGAAATTTATAGCTCTGCAAGCCTTCCTCAAGAGAACAGAAAGAGAGGATGTTAACAATTTAATGGGAAATCTCAAGCAACTGGAAAAGGAGGAACAGTCCAATCTCAAACCCAGCAGAAGAAAAGAAATAACCAAAATTAGAGCAGAATTAAATGAAATAGAAAACAAAAGGATTATAGAACGGATTAATAAATCAAAAACTTGGTTTTTTGAAAAGATTAATAAAACAGATAAACCTTTGGCCAACCTAACCAAGAAAAAAAAGAGTAAAATCTCTAATCTTGTCAATCAGAAATGGTAAAGGTGAAATAACAACGGACTCCCTAGAAATTCAAAAAATCCTCAATGAATATTACTAGAAACTTTATTGCCAGAAATATGAAAATCTAAAAGAAATCGACCAATACTTGGAAGCACTCCATCTCCCAAAACTTAGCCAGAATGAACTGGAAATGTTGAATAGACCTATATCAAGTTCTGAAATAGCATCAGCTATACAAAATCTCCCCAAAAAGAAAAGCCTGGGACCAGATGGCTTCACGTCAGAATTTTACCAAACCTTTAATGAAGAACTAGTATCTATATTATTCAACTTTTTCCAAAACATTCAAAAAGACAGAATACTATGCAACACATTCTATGAAGCAAACATCACCTTGATTCCCAAACCAGGAAAAGACCCAACAAGAAAAGAAAATTATAGACCATTATCACTAATGAATATTGATGCGAAAATATTCAACAAGATCCTAACGAACAGAATCCAGAAACACATTAAAAAATTATACATGGATTCTGGGAAGATGGCCGACTGGTAGCAACCCTGGTCAGAGGTTCCTGAGCAAAGGAAGAAAAACTGGTTGGAATCAGAATCTATGAAGCCAAAGACGGGGAGCTGAGCCCAGAAAGAAGTTTGGCAAGCTATAAATCCAAGGAAGATCATTTAAGAACATAAAATACAGGTACAAAG
>NW_003852505.1:415231-428091 GCF_000181295.1 Otolemur garnettii | reverse complement strand
TAAAAAATAAAAAATAAAAAAATAAAAAATAAATTGTTGCATGCAAAAAATAAATTAAAAAAATAAATAAATAAAAGAAATTAACTTCTCACTATATATATATGTGGTTTGCGGATATTTTTTGTATTCATGCACTTTTCTGAATCCATATAAAGCTTCATATCATTTTTTTTCTAGTTCTGTGAAAAATGGCATTGGTATTTCGATGGGATTGCATTGAATCTGTAAATCACTTTGGGAAGAATGTACATATTAACAATATTGGTAATTCTAAACCAGGAGCCTGTAATGTTTTTCTATTTGTTTGTGTCTTCTATGATGACTTTCATCAGTGTTTTGTAGTTATTCTAGCAGAGATCATTCACCTTATTGGTGAAATATATTCCCAGGTATTTGATTTTCTTTGCACACATTGTAATGGTAGTGAGTTCTTTTTTCTTTATATGTATTTCAAAATATTAAAGAGGTACAAATGTTTTTGATACATGGTTTGGGTCCAGGCTATAGATGTGTCCACTCCCTAAATAGTGTTCACCCTACCTGTTAGGTGGTTTTTGATTCCCTCTCCTGCCCACTCTTGTCTTCCAACAACTTTTATTTCCCTCTTTGCATTTGTGTGCCCATCACTTAGTTACAATTTATTAGAGAATACATGTGGTGTTTGTTTTTCTATTCTGGCAATACTTCACTTAGTTTAATGGTCTCCAGTTCCCTCAATATTGCTGTAAAGGGCATTAATTCATGCTTTTGTATGGCTGATTAGTACTCTGTGGTATACATATTGAGTTCCTCATTTGACTCTGTTTGAAAGTTATCATTATATAGAAATGACACTGATTTTTGTATATTAATTTTGTTTCCTGAGACTTTACTGAATTTATTCATCAACGTTTTAGAGTTTTCTAGGTATAAAATTGTATCATCAAAAAGCAAGGATAATATGATCTCCTCTTTTATGATTCGGATGCATTTATTTCTTTCTCATGCCAGGATTGCTCAGGCTAGTACTTAAAGTACTTTGTTGAATAGAAATGGTGGCAGTGGACAACCTTGTCTTGTTCCAGTTCTTAGGGAGAGTGCTCACAACATGTCTCCATTCAGTATTACCTTGGCTATGAATTTGTCACTTGTGCTTTTATTAATTTAATGTATGTAATTTCTATGCTCAGTTCATTGAGGGTTTGCATTATAAAAGGGTTGCTGGATTTTATTGAATGCCTTTTCTGGATCTATTGAGATGATCATGTGGTTTTTATTTTTAACTCTGTTTATATGGTGAATTACAATAATTAATTTGCTTATGTTAAACCATCCTTGCATCTCTGGGATAAAATCAACTTGATTATGATGAATCAGCTTTTCGATGTCCTGTTGGATTCAGTTGGTTAGTATTTGTTGAAGATTTTTGCATCTGTATTCATGAGGGATATTGGTCTTTAGTTTTCTTATTGTTGCTGTTTTGCCTTCTCCTGCTTTGGTATCAGGGTGATACAAGCTTCATAGAATGAGGTAGAGAGGATTCCTTCCTTCTTGATTTTATGGAACAATTTTGAAGGACAGATGACAGCTTTTCTTTTGGGGTATGGTAGAATTCACCTATGAATCCTTCTTGTCCTGGAGCACTTTTTTTTTTTTTCCTGAGAGGTTATTTATTGATGTTTCAGTCTCAGTACAGATAGTCCCTGAGTTATAAACATCTCACTTTCATACAACTATCACTGATGAATGTAGGCTATTACAGGTAATAGGTAAATGTACCTGTTCCAACTTACATACAAATTCAACTTAAGGAAAAACCTACAGAATTTATCTTGTTCTAACCCAGGGACTGCCTGTACTCATTATTATTCTGTTCAGGATTTCTCTTTTTTCCTGATTCAAACTTGGGAGGTTGCATGTTTGAACAAATTTATCAGTTTCCTCTAGATTTTCTTAGTGCATAAATATTTTAATATTAGTTTCAGGTGATATTTTTTACTTCTGTGGTTTGAGTTGTAATGTTTCCTTTTCATTTCTGATTGAGCTTACTTGTATCCTTTCTCTTCTGTTTCTAGTTAATCTAGTTAGTAGTTTATTAATTTTATCTTTTCAAAGAATAAACCATTTCATTGATCTTATTTTGTTTTTCTTTTTATTTTAGTTAGTTATCCTCTGATCTTTGTTATTTCATGCCTTCTGTTAGCTTTAGATTTTCTTTTTTCTGATTCATTGAAGCATCACAGGGGGTTGTTAATTTGTAACCTTTCTGTCTATTAATATTTAGGCATTTCATGCTGTGAAACTTCCTTCTGAGCCCTGATTTTGCTATATTTCACAGGTTTTGGCAACATGTTTCACCTTTGTTGTTCAATTAAAAAATTGATTTCCATAATTATTTTGTCTTTGACCCAAGAATCATTCAGCAGCAGGTAATTTTATTTCCATGTGTTTGTGTAATTGTTAGAATTCCTCTTAGAATTGACTTCTATGATTATTCCACTGTTATCTGAGAAGATACATGGTACTATTTCACTTTCATAAAATTTTTTGAGACTTGTTTTGTGGCCTAACATATGCTCTATGTCAGAAAGTGTTTCATATGCTGATGACAAGAATGCATATTCTACAGTTTTATGGTATAATGTTCTTTAAATATCTGTTAGGTCCATTTGCTCTTGTCTAGAATATTATTTAACTCTAGTGTTTCCTTGTTGACTTCCTGTCTCAGATGTCTGTGTATTTCTGTATGTGGACTGTTGGAATCCCTGGTTATTATAATGTCACTCTTAATTCCTTTTTTTTAAGTTTCTAGCAGTAATTGTTGTATGAATCTGCAAGCTGCTATGTTAGGTCCGTATATACTCGGAATTGTTATATCTTCTTACTGAATCAATCCCTTAATCATTACAAAATGACATCTTTTTCTTTTATTATAGATGTTCATTGAAAATCTGTTTTATCTGACATAAGAATATCTATCCTGCTTGATTTTTCTTTCCATATACTTGGAATATTTTTATTAAATCATAGCTGTGTACATTAATGCAATCATGGAGTACAATGTGGTATATTCATATACAATTTGAAATATTTTCATCAAACTGATTAAACATACCTTCATGTCATTTTCTTTTCCAAAAATTTACCTTGAGTCTTTGATAATCTTCACAAGTTAAATGGGTCTCTTAAGACATCATATATTTGCATATGTCTGTGTGTATGTGTATAATCCATTTGCCAATCTATATATCTTACATGGGGGTATTTAGGCTGTTTACATTCAGTATGGATACTGATATGTGACATATTATACTAATCATCTTATTGATTGCTATATAATTACTTTGTTTTTCTCCTTTATGTTGCTCTTTTGTAAGAACTGAGATTTTACTTTCAGTTGTTCATTGGTGGATATTGGTTGTTTTGCTTGACAAATAGAGCACTGTTAAGGATTTCTTGTAGGGCATGTCTAGTGGTGACAAATTCTTAGTGTTTGCATTTGTGGGAAAGACTTTCTCCTTCATTATACAAGCTTAATTTTGAAGGACAAAAAAAATTTTGCTTGACACTTATTCCATTTAAGCTTTAAAGTTTCCTCTGAGAAGTCTTTATTTTTATTTATTTATTTTTTTGAGACAGAGTCTTAGTTTGTAGCCCTCAGTAGACTGCCATGGTGTCATAGCTCACAGCAACCTGAAACTCTTGGGCTCAAGCAGTTCTCTTGCCTCAGCCTCCCAAGTAGCTGGGAGTACAGGCACCACCACAACACCCTACTATTTTTAGAGATGGAGTCTTGCTCTTGCTCAGATTGGTCTGGAACCTGGGAGCTCAGGCAATCCATCTGCCTAGGCCTCCTAGACTGCTAGGATTACAGGTGTGAGCTACCACACCTGCCTCAGAAGTCTTTATTTTAATCTGATGGGGGTTTTTTTTGTAAGTTATTTGACACTTTCATCTTAGAGTTTATGAGATTATTTCCTTCACTTTGATTTTGGCCAGTCTGATGACTTATGTGCCTTTGAGATATCCTGTTTTAAACAAATCTTCCTAGAATTTTACAATTTTTACTTATTTGAATGTCTATATCTATAGCAAGAATGGGGAAGTTTTAATCCAGCACTTTCTTGGTTTTCATTTTTTATTCTTTTCCCACAAGGATACCTATAATTATTATGTTTGACTATCTTATATCATTCCATAATTCTTGACAACACTGTTCATTGTTTTTTATTTCATTTTTCATTTTTATTGACTTAATTAATTCAAAATCTTTGTCTTAAAGCTCTGAAATTCTTTTCTGTGCTTAACAAAGTGTGTTTTTAAAGTTTGCACTGTTTTTTATTTCCCTACATGATTCTTTTATTTCTAGAAATTCTGTTATGCATTTTAAAACAATTTCTTTAGTCAACTTTTCATTAATGTTGTATTTTTTTATTTATTTGTATTTTTTTCAACTCTCTAATTGATCCTACTGAGCTTGCTTGTGATATATATTTTGAATGTCATATCTGAAATTTCAAAAATTTCCTTTAGGTTGGAAGCCAATGCTGAACATCTAGCATGATCCTTTGGAGTGTTAAAAGAGCCTTTTTCTTCATATTTATGGAGTTCTTGTGCTGGTTCCTTCTCATCTGTGGCCTCTTTCTTCAGATCAAAACAAATAATTTTTAGTTCACCTGTTCTTCTCTGCCAAGAGCTCTGCTCCTCAGTTTAGAGAGGGAGAAGAATACTGACTTTCAGCTTGTACAGGTAGGTACCTACTATGGAGTTGCTGGCAATTTGGTTCAATTTGACCTCAGAATCTGGGAGATTGTTCAGATGACAGTCCTGGTGGACTAGGTTGGGTGATTCTTATTCACAGGTTCCTAAATTTCATACTTGACTCCCACAGATAGCAGATTCCGGGAAGATAAACTTGGCCTCAAGCTTCCCTTTGTTCAGGCTCAGGATATGATAGTGAAGATTGGGCTTATCTCCTCCTCCAGAATGCTCAGGCAGGAAAAGAGTGGATGCACTGTGAGCCTACAAAAGGAGGTGCAGGCTCTCTTGATGAGATTAGCAGTGGCAGGTAGCTGTGGGATACAGAAGCCACTCATTCTTCTCTCTCTCAGTAGTGATAGCAGTTTCTGTTTTACTGAGGCACATACACACCCAGATTCCTAGCTCCAACCCTGACCCAGCTGAAGCACACATTTTGGAAGCAGGTAGCTCAACTTGCTTTGTGCAGGGCTACCAGACAGGATATAGGCTGTGGCTGAAATGATCCAGTGGGAAAAGTGTGATTGTGAAAGGGGGGTATGCTCCTGCAAGAAGAGACAGGTACCTCAGAGACAGGACTGCTAATTCTGACCCCCTCAGGGGAAGTGGTAGCTTTTGTTTTTGGGACACACAAAAGCATGTTCTGTGTTTTTGGAGGGAGAGGAGTGAGCCCCAAGCTCTGTGGACTCTTGGGTATGATTTGTCAGAGGTGATGCAGTTGATAGCAATTGCCTTTACTTATACGTCCTCTATGAAGCCTTCACCACTCTGAGCAGAAATGGCCACAGCTGCCTTGACAGAAGTGAGTAGAGGAGAAGGTCCCAAATGGTGGGGAGCTGGTGCCCTGGTCCCCTTTGTCTTAATGATTCATTTCATATGCTGTACTTTATTCTCAGCTAGAAGCAGTCTGCCCTGGATGCCAAAGCTCCAGGACCCACAGTTCCCATAGGACCTGTCAGGCCCTACTGTTTTCTGAGTGGGTTCTGGGGAGCACCGGCTATGCATCCAACAGTGGGAGACACAAGGGCTGAGATTCCTGTATCAAGAATATTGCAAACACACTGCCTTTCCATTGGATATGTATACTTCATGCAATCCTGGAACTGGATATCCCACAGCTCACTCACATAATAATCTCATGAATGGAAGCATAGGAAGCTATGTCTAGCAGGCGTCCTCAAACTTCCCAGGATGGGTCACCTGAGAGTAGGCCTTTCTCTTTCATGTTGGAAGAAGGGTAGCTGGGGATTGCTGAGCAGAGACACTGAGAAAGGCCTATCCAGATGGCAGGGGAAAGATCCTCACTAGCAGGAGGGAGAACCAGGATGTACCACAGAATGCCAAAGTTAGTGGGGCAGAGTCACAGTTTTCTCTAGGCATGGGGGTGGGTTGCCCTCAGCTCAGTTGCCTACACAATGTAAAAGTCTTTCCGAGATCTTTCCAAACACACTGGCCTCTGCAGGGGTAGTCCATCAGGCAATTGTGGGGTGCGCTGTGGGTTCAGGATAACAGAGGGAAAATTTGTTCACTTTTGTGCCAGGTAGGGTGGGGACCCAGAAGTGGAAATTCCTATGTGCAAGAGAACTGGGACTTCATTGCATTCTCTCCCATGGGGTGATAGGAGAGGGATCTGTTCTCTGCTTGTGGAAAACCCAAGGCTAGACCTTAAGATGGGGGGTGGTCTCCCTTCCTTTTCAGCCACCAGGTACCTTCAGTCTATTTGCTTAATACCTGATCTCTGTTCTCTTTCTTCCTCTTTTTGAGCCTCACAGTTTGTCTTAGTGGGGGTGATGTACACCTTGATTTCTTCTTCTTGTGTTTAACCGTCCCCCCATTTCAACTTCTCCAAGCTCAACTCAATGCAATTTTTCTCCTGAACAAGAGCTGGCAAAAGTTGCCGCTAGTTGGCTATCTTGCCACATGCCCCTATTTTTTAGTTATTTAATGAATTCATTAGTTCCTATTATTTCCAAATAGTTCTTTTATGAGATATATCTCTATATTAAATTTCTCACTCAGATCATGATTTATGTTGTTCAATTTACTTGTGGTACTTTTTCTGTTCTCTTTCATCTTAATGAATTTCCTTAAGATTATTATTTTGAATTATTTTTGATCATAACAGATCTGATATTATAGTATTATCATGTTCCTTTGGATGTACCTTTTTTTGCTTTTTCGTGGTTCTTCTATCTTTATGTTGATATGTGCACATCTGGTGTAATGGCTACTTCTTACAATTTCTTTGTGGTGCCTTTAATTAGGAAATACTTTTTTTTTTTTCCGAAGCTGTATCCGTAGTGTAGGATTGGGTAGGGCGCTTTGGCTTTGATTCTGGGTGGATGCAGTAGTGTAGCTCCTATATAATTTATTTAACTATAAATCATCAATGGTATCTGTGAGTTCCTCAATGGCTTAAGTTGTGATTGTTATGGGAGAATGTGGCAAGGCTTTGTTGGGAATGGGGATGCCAAAAAGTCTAGTCCTTGAACATCAGTGGTAGCATTACCAGGCCAGGAGGTCCAGTCCACAGGCTTTCAGATATTATACATGGCTACCAATAGTGGTGGTGGTGGGCCTAGGTTAGCCAATCCTTGGGCCTCTGTGTGTTGTGCATGGGCACTGTAAACAGCCATGGTAAGCATATTTAGGCCTGTTGTCAGGCCCCCTGTAGCACATTCTGTAGGTGCCATTGGCAGAAGTGGCAGACTGAGCGTGTCAATATCTGGGTACCTGGGAGGTGAGTATAGGGCACTAGCAGTGACAATGGTAAGTTGGTGTATTTATACTCAGATCCTTGAACAGTGTGTACTTGCATTGGCATTGTTTCCAGTTGTTGGCAGCAGCCATTGGGCAAACTTATTGTCAGATCCCCAGATGGCATACTGGACATTAATGGCAGTAGTGGTGTACAGGGATTTCCAGATTTGTGGATGGTGTACACAGGTACTGGTGCTGGTAATGACTGAGATAGGCTTGTTTTTAGGTCCCCTTGAAGCATGTGCATGTGAAAATCTTCACCGCTACTGGAGGTTAAATTGTTGCTTTCAGTGACAGTGGCCCCATG
The DNA here is from genome assembly GCF_000181295.1 of Otolemur garnettii. Classification (NCBI taxonomy): domain Eukaryota; kingdom Metazoa; phylum Chordata; class Mammalia; order Primates; family Galagidae; genus Otolemur; species Otolemur garnettii. The sequence goes on along the minus strand of NW_003852505.1, from coordinate 420,287 downwards.
AAGGAGAGTCCCAGGCTTTGGGGATTACATGCTTCCTTTCCTTGGACTAGGTGTAGCTTTCCTGGTTTGCTGCACCATTTGTTTTTTAGGGTATGAGATAGAATGCTGGGAACCCAGCCACACTGCTGTGGTTAGGTGATGTCATAAATATGCAACTGTCTGCGTGGAAGTGGGGAGATGTTAGTTGGGCTCCAGAGGTGTGGTAATGCATAAACTATTTGGCTCCAGGGAAGAATGTAGGGTTGTAGGGGCTGTGTTCTCAAAATGGTGCCATGCTGCTGCTTCTGGGATCATAGGGAGTGATACCCCAGTGTAAATTTCCTTTCTGAAACAATTTAGTCAGGTGGACTCCAAGAATCTCACTATACTAGCTTTAGGCCTGTGAGGGCTAAGAGTTTGTCCTATGTCAATATTTGCAGAAAATTGTGGTGGAAATGTAAAACCCTTTGGATCTCTCACTTACCTCTTCTTCATAATAGTGAGTTCCTCATGACTCTGAGCTAATCCCAATTAGGTTGGCTTCTTCACTTTCCTCTCCTTCTATGTCTAAGACATTTCCTGTCATTTCTCTGATGAATTCTGGTGTTCTCTCTTACATACTTTATTTAGCATGTGTTTACCTACTCACTGTTTCAGTCTTTCTCTATAGAGAAGATGAGTTCTTGGCACTTTAAATCAAATCATGTTGCTTCCATAATGTATTTAAAGTAAAGAAAAATATTTATAAGGAAATAAGAAAAAATTAATAACCCCATAGAAAAACATAGGTATTTTACAGAAGAAATATTAGTATTTGAAAAAATTCAACCTTATAAAAACTGGGAAATTCAAATAAATATAAAAATAAAATGTCATTAATATAAATTATGTTGACAAATAATAAAATGTCTAAAGATAGCAAGTACTGGAGAGGCTGTGTATTAACAGGTGATTTTATAGACTACTGATGGATGTATGTCACAAAAGCAATATTCAAAGAGATATTGGCTGAGAATTTTATTAAATCCATGAAGAAATAAAGCCACAGATTTAAGAAGAACTACAATAACTACTCAAAAAAAAGCAAACAAACAGTAAACCATTCCTGAATACATCGAACGACTAAATACTATTTTCATTATGACACATTTGTTCAGTATCAGCGGGTTTAACTCATGATTTTGTGTAGAATTATTTATCATATAAGTGATTTCTAGTTTTATTCCATTCTAGCCTGGGAAGAAGCATGATTTTATTTTATTTTTCAAACTTGTGAAGACATATTTTGTGACCTAAGATATGATCAACCTTTGAGAATGCTTCATTTGTTGATGACAAGACTGTATATTCTGTAGTTTGGAGACAGATTGTTCTGTAATTCTCTACTAGCTCCACTTTTTCTAGATCCTATTTAATTCCAGTATTTATGTTCTTCTTGGATACTATGTCCAAATCTGTCAGTGGAGTGGTAAAGTTTCCAACAATGGTGATACTGCTATGTATCTCTTTGTTTAGATCTAGTAGGGTTTGCTTTATACTTCTGGGTGCTCCTATGTTAGATGCATTAATATTTGGGAATGTTATATCTCCTCATTGAATTACACCCTTTACCATTATCCTTCTTGTCGTTCTTTACCATTGTTGATTTAAAGTCAATTTTATGTGATGTAAGAATCACTACATCTGCTTTATTTTGGCTTCCGTTTGCATGGGATATGTTTTTCTTTCACAATGCATGCAAGGAAGGAAAGTGAAACTGAATGGGAATGGTGGGGAATGAGAGAAAACAGACAAGAGACAAAATGGGAACAGGAGGACTGGAGCACCTGAGGCTACAGTCAGCACCAAAATACAAAATCAGCTTTAATTTATAGTATCTCAGTAGGGTTGTTTACAAGAAAGTAGCATAGACAATGAACATATTTTTGGTCTTTCAATATGATTGGAAAACACGAATAACTTTATCAAGAACAATTCATTCTAGATAACTGTGGGCCATGCCCCATCCTGCTGCTGGAGCCACATGCCCTGTGCTCCTGGACCCACTGCTGTAGCCATCTCCCTGGCCATAGGAGATGCCTGGGAGCTGTGCAAGGACACATCCTATGAAGATTCAGCAACAGTAGATTGATCACACTGGGGTATAACATTGGAGAGACACCTCCCTAACCCTGAGGTCTTCCAGAGGAAGCCAGACCTTGCTCTATAGGGATACAAGTGCTGCAGAATGGCTGAGCAAAGACATGGGGGCTGAGAAAATTATTTGCTAAATTGTTATCTTCAGGTTCAGATTGAGCTCAGGTGGAACACTCCCCAGTTGCCACTGAGTACCGGAGGCAGGCAGGCCTCAGCTACCTTAGTGAGCTGGTGGCAGAGGGTGGTAGCCAGGCTGAGGGGGCATTGACTTTCCTTTGATTCTTGCAGGTGCAAAGCCCTGGCACATCTGCTTATTGGAGGAAGCAGGACCACAGCACCATGGGGTTACAAGTGACTGGGCATGAAAGAGGTGCAAGGTGGAGAAAGAGACACCAGCCACCTGGTCCAACTCTGTTATCAGGCAGGCCTTTCTGACTCCACAGAGCACCAGAACAAGCCACATTTGAGCAGCCAGTAGACCTCTGCTATCTAGTTGCTGGAGACCTTTTGAACTCTTACACTTGAGAGTAGGTTCAGACTAGGTCAATTGCTTTGGAACTCCTAACATGGGCCAATCACCCAAGGACCCTCTCAGGTGGTACCTGGTTGTGTAGTAATGGGAAGGGTTGATTTTCCTCTTCCAGTTGTTGCCTGTGGGGGTGGGGTATCTTAGTTGCTTGTATTTCTCCACAGCTGAGACTTCAACCCAGAGTCACTGATCTACTGGGATCAGACAAAGACCAGCCAAATACACAACAGAGCCACCTAACTCCACCATACCAAGCAGGTGCCCAGAGCCTCAGACTATAATACTGTATGGATTAATTGCAAAGTTGTAGGGGAAAAAGCTATAGTCACCAGTCTCAGATCCTTGGAAAAGTGCTGGTTAACCACAAATCCAAGAGCTCCCAATTCAATTTCACCTTACCTGCCCATCTAGCCAAATGGTGAAAAATAATCATGGGGCTGAATCAGTAGAAAAACTCTGGCAACATGAATAATCAGAGTAGATCAACTAACCCAAGGAATGACAAAACAGACACATGGATGATCCCATTCATAAACAAATGGCTGAGATGTCAGAAACCAAGTTCAGAATTTGAACAGCAAATAAGATCAACAGAATGGAGGTAAAGATGGAATTAGAATTTCAAAGAGTAATTCAAAAGATGTCTCAAGAATTCAGTGAATTCAAAGACAAAATCAGCAAAGATTTTAACACATTGAGGCAAGAACTTGCAGCCCTCAAAGATCTGAGAAATATATTATAATCTCTCAGTAATAGAATGGAGCATGCAGAAGACAGGATCTCTGACATTGAAGACAAAGCTTTTAAACGCTCCAAAATGCTTGAAGGGGAAGAGTAGTGGAGAGCAAAAATGGACCATTCACTGAGAGAATTGTGGGACCACTTCAAAATTGCAATCATTCACCTTATAAGAATCCCTGAAAAAGAAGAGGTTGTTTAGAAAGGTCCAGATGCCCTACTCCAAAAGATAATAGAAGAGAACTTCCCAAACATGTCAAGAGATTCTGATCTCAAGATGGCAGACAGTTTTAGAACACCAGCATGACTCATTCCAAATAAAATATCTCCTACGCACATTATAATTAACTCTACTGAAGTAAATATGAAGGAGAAAATTTTGTAAAAAGCCAGATGTAAGAAAACCACAACCTACAAGGGGAAGAATATTAGAACAACTACAGATGTCTCTGCTGAAACTATTCAAGCTAGAAGAGGATGGCCATGGACCTTTAACCTCCTTAAAAAAATAACTTTCAACCAAGAATCCTGCATCCAGCTAAACTGAGTTTCATTTATGATGGAGAAATTAAATACTTTAATGACATTCACATGTTGAAGAAATTTGCCATAACTAAACCAGCTCTTCAGGTTATTCTCTCTATAGGGTGAGGTCTGGCTTCCTCTGGCAGTCTTCAGTGCTGGGGATGTGTCTCTCCAATGTGAGATGCCAGCGGGATAGCTTTACTGTTGCTGAATCTTCATGGGAGTTATCCCTGCGCAGCTTGCAGGCAGCAGTTTCCACGGCAAGGGTGGTGGCTGTAGCTGTGACTCCTGGAGTACAGGGCATGTGAATCCAGCAGCAGGCTGGCACATATGCATGCAGTTATGGCAGGGTTGGGTGCCTGGCAGCTCTGACAGGGTGGCATTAGCAGCTCTGGCAGGGTGGGCACTTGGCACATGGCTCTGGCAGGGCAAAGCATGAAAAAATTTTTAAAGACTCAGACAAATGGGAAAACATCTTACACTTATGGATTGGATAAATCAGTTTGGGGTAAATATCCATATTGCCCAAAGTGATTTATAGGTTCACTTCAATTCTCATCAATCTAGCAACATAATTTTTCATAGAGTTAGAAAAAATAATTCTAAATCTCACATGGTGTCAAAAAATGAGCCAAATTAGCCAAGGCAATCCTAAGCAAACAAAAAAAAATCTAGATGCATCATATTATCTAACTTCAAATTATATGGTCTACTACAAGACTATAGTAACAAAAACATCATGGTATTGGTCTAAAAACAAACACATAGATCAATGAAAGAGAATAGAGAACCCAGAAGTAAAACCATATACCTACAACCAACTGATTGTCAATAAATATGACAAAAACACACTGGTGAAAGGACCCCTATTCAATACATGGTAGTGGGAAAATTGGACATCTACACATGCAGAAGAATAAAACTGGAACCGTCCCTCACCATATACAAAAATTAAGTCAAGATGGATTAAAGACTCAATTTTAAGACCTGAACCCACTTGGGCTTCTTCCATGACCTGGCAATTATGAATTGGGCTGCAATAAACATTATGATACAAATATCTTTGTTGTAATGTGATTTTTGGTTGTCTGGGAATATACCTAATAAAGGAATTGCAGGGTCAAATGGCAGGTCTATTTTTAGTTCTCT
>NW_003852505.1:403684-414032 GCF_000181295.1 Otolemur garnettii | reverse complement strand
TGTACACAGTTACCATTCAATAAAAAAAAAAAAAAGACCTGAACCCATACAAATCCTAGAAGAAAATAGAAAAAGCTCTTCTGGATGTTTGTCTGAGCAAAGAATTATTACTAAGACCCCAAAGAAATACAATATGAACAAAAATAAATAAATGGGACTTAAAGTGCTAAGTTTCTGCAAAGCAAAAGAAATAGTCAATAGAAAAAACAGAAAACATACAGAATGAGAGAAAATATTCACAAACTATACATCAAAAAAAAGACCTTATATACAAAATCTACAGGGAACTCTTACCAGCAAGAATTAATAAAATAAATAAACCTATTAAAAGTGGGCAAAGGATATGAACAAATACCTTTCAAAGAGTATAATCAAATGGTCAAAAGCATATAAAATACTTAACAACATTCATTATCAGGGAAATAAAATTAAAATTACAGTGAGATACCACCTTACCCCTTTTAGAATGGTCATTATTAAACAGTAAAAAAAATTGCTGTTGGCACAGATATGGTGAAAAGACAATTCTTACACATTTTCGGTGGGGATGTGAATTAGTATAACTTTTATAGAAAGTAGTATGAATATTCTTCAAAGAAATAAAGGTAGACCAAACATTTTATCCAGAAATCTGACTAGTGAGTATTTATCAAAATAAAAAGTTGTTATTATATCAAAAAGACACATGCAATCATATGGTTATCATAGCACAATTCATAATTGCTAAGATATGGATGCAAACTATGTGCCCATGAACTGATATATGGTTAAAGAAAATGTGGTTGATTTTATAAAATATACATAATGGAATAGTATTCAGCCATATAAAGAAATGAAATGTCTCTTGCATAAACTTGGATGAAACTATAAGCCATAATCCTAAGTGAATTATTTCAAAAACGGATAAATAAATACCACTCACTCAAAAGTGGAAGGTAAATGATGGGTAAACATTACCATACAGAGTGGCATAATGGACATTGGAGACTCAGAAGGAGGACAAGTGGGAGGGAGATGAGGGATCAAAAATTACTAATTGGTTACAATGTGTACCATTCACATGAAGAGTACACTAATAACCCTAACTAACATACTATACTATTCATGTATCAAAAAAAACACTTTTATCCCTTAAATTAATTACAATTTGTAAATGATCCAACTACATGCTGCCTAGAAGAGACCCATGTAAGCTTTAAGAACACACATAAACCAAAAAAAGATATTGCAGGCAAGCGATACTAAAAGTGAACAGTAATAGCTATGTAAAATAAAATGGGATTTAAGTCAGAAGGCATAAAAGACAAGGGTGGTAATTATATAATGATAAGGGCTCCAGTCATCAAGAAGATATATAATTATAAATGTGTATGCACTTAACATTAGAGTATTTAAAGACAGAATGCAATAAAATAATAGCAGAGAACTCCATTACATTACTTTTGGGAATAGACACAATATTTAGACAGATAGACCATAAGAAAATGCCAGACTTTACTTTAGACTAAATAAAACTAACAGAAATATACATAACGTTTCAACCAACAGGAAGAGAACACATATTATTCTTAAGAGACACAATACACTCTCCATGAGGGGTAATATGATAGTCTTCAAAACTAGTCTTTTTTTCTTTTTTATTTTTTGAGACAGAATCTCACTATGTCACCCTGGGTAGACTGTCAGTGCGTCATAGCTCACAGCAACCTCAAACTCTTGGATTTAAGCAATTCTCTTGCCTTAGCCTCCCAAATAGCTGGGACTACAGGTGCCCACCACAACACCCAGCTATTTTTTGGTTGTAGTTGTCATTGTTGTTTAGGATGCCCAAGCCAGACTCAAACTCACTAGCCTCTATGTACGTGGCCTGTACCCTACCCACAGAGCTATGGTCACTGCCCTACAAAACTAGTCTTAATAAATTTAACATTGAAATCATATCAAGATTCTTTTCTAATTACAAGCAAATTCAGTAAAGTTATAGGATATCAAATCAACATAAGAAAATCAGTAGCATTCCTATACACTAAAGCAAAAATAGATAAATGGGATTATATAAAACTGAAAAACTTCTCTGCAGCAAAGGAAACAATGAAAATATTGAAAATAAAACCCACAGAATCAGAGAAATCCTTATCAACTACTCATTTGACAGGAAGTTAATAACCAGAATATATAAGTAGCTTCAACAACTCAATAGGAAAAAAAGTAATCTGATTATAAATAAAATATGTTCAAAAAAGTGAATAGACATTTCTCAAAAGCAAACATAGAAATGTTTAACAGGTATATGAAAAACTGTTCAAATTAGTCATTAGAGAAATGAAAATTAAAACTATAAGGAGGTAGAGGCTGAGGCAAGATAATCGCCTAAGCCCAAGAGCTGGAGGTTGCTGTGAGCTGTGATGCTAGAGCACTCTATCATGGGCAATAAAGTGAGACTCTGTCTCTAAAAAGAAAAAAACAAACTATAAGGAACTATCAAATATTTTCCTTGTTAAAATGGTTTTTATCAAGTATATAGTGAACAACAGATGCTGGCAAGGATGCAGAGGAAAGGAAACCCTCACACATAATTGATGGGAATGTAAATTATTTCAGCCATTTTGGAGTATAATACGGAGGTTCCTTAAGAAACTAAAAATAACAAGAATGGAGAAGGAAGAATCCTATGTATTCAATTCTGATATGAGGACAATTAATGACCTAGTACATGGTGCAGGGCAGGGGATAGGGAGAGCAGAGAAAGGGAAGGAGGATAGGGGTGGGGGTCACGGGATGTGGTACACCTTTTGGGTGCAGGACACAAGTATGAGAGGGTCTTTATCTGACAAATGCAATCAATGTAACCTCGGTTTTTGTACCCTCAATGAATGCTCAACGATAAAATAAAAAACTAAAAATATAACTACCATATGATCCAGCAATCCCACTGCTAGTTTTGCATATAACCAAAGGAAAATAAATCAGTATATTGAAAAGAAACCTACATTCTATGATCACTACAGCACTATTCACATTAGCCAAAATAAAGAATCAACCTAATTTCCCATCAACAGATGAGTGGGAAATGTGGTATATATACACAATGGAATAATATTTAGCCATACAAATTGATAAAATTCTGTCATTTGCAGCAACATGGATGGAAGAGGAGTTCACTATGTTAATTGAAATAAGCCAAACACAGAAAGACAAATACTGCATTCTCTCATTCATACATACACACAGAGTTAAAAAAGTGGATTTCATGAAGATGGAGGTTACAGGTTACAGACTGGTGATAACCAGAGCTGGAAAGCATAGTTGGGGGGAGATGAAAAAAAGTTGATTAAAAGGCATAAATATTTGGTTTGATAGACAAAATAAGACCTAGCGTGAGATTAGTAAGGTGAGTGTAGTTTACAGTAATATACTGTAAATTTCAGAATAGCTAGAAGAGAAGAATTCAAATGTTTCTAGAATGAAAAAACAAAATATTGAGGTGATAGATGTCCTATGTATACTTATTTGATCCTTACATGTTCTATGAATGTATTAAATTATCACATGTACCCTGAAACTATGGGCATATATGACTATATATCCATATCCCTTCTCCAAAAACGTTTTATTCTCAGAAAAAAAGAAAGATAACTATTGGAGGTGATGAACATCTTAATTAGTATTATTATTGAAATCTTTTCACAATTTACACATAACATATACATAAATATATACCAAATATTCACACCATAAATATATGGATATATGGTTACTTTTGTCTATTATGCATTAATAAAGCTAGAAATAAATGGAGTAATTAGATTATATCTAATAATTAAAATAATTTGAATTATAATAATGTGTTGTGCAATATAAAGTTAATTTCAGGAAAAATAATTTGTTGAAGGAGTAGGCTCTGGGAATCTGAGGCCAAAGGGTGTATAGTTACCATTTTTTTCATAATAAATTTCATAAAACTACTTGACTTTATCAGAGTAATAATTATATACATATATATATATGTACACCTACACACATACAAGGTGGCCATAAATTTTGTGTGCAATTTTAAATTACACATTATTTTAAATCACACATGAACTTTATGTCCAGCCTGTATATATACATACATATACATACACATACAAAGACACACATAAATGTACATAGGTAAATATACACGTTTAATAGCAAGTATATTACCAAATATTTTATTGCATTTGGCATGAAAGGGACAATTTATAGTTCAGTTTCAGTGTACAATATTTAGATTCCTCTAATCTAAATTTTAATCTCCTGAATTATGCTGTAATCTCATCTGTAGGTGACCCTCCTTCCTGTTTTCTTACAGGAAGGAGGTTAAAAGGAAGGGGATTTTTTTCCCATTGTACTTCTGTACTTTTATTTCAGTTGCAATCATGAGATTTAAATGTGTGTTCTTAATCTATCATCTGGAATTTTCAAAAACAAGTCTTCTATACTTTTTAAAACCAAATAAGAAGAAATTTTGTCCAGTTATATATTTAAAGGAGACAAGTTTCTTATTCAGTATGTTAGACTTACATAGAGTTAATATCCATACATTCTTAAAAACAAAGAGGGAAATCTTAATGCCAGCTTCTTAGGGGAAAAACAAGGAAGAAGAAAACTGACCATTCTATCATACTTTGGCTTGGAAGCAGCAGGTCAGGAGCAGAAAGTGAAATCTTCACATGCTTCACATTGCTACTTGTCAGAAGAGAGGTTTATCATTTAATCCTTTATTGATTAAATATGCTTACTGCCTACCAGTTTGAGCCAAAGGAAGAAACAGAGAAGGAGAAAACCTTGAACTTTTTTACTAGTATTTCCTGTGAACCACTGTCATGATCAAGTTCTATCAATGTATATAGTATGACATCTAAACTACCATACAATGCCAAATTATAGCTTGGATTCAGCATAAAATCATTAGGATCACAGGCTCTCTGGAAAAGATAGATTCCTGACCCTGAGGTATGAGGTTATCTTGCTCCTGAGTCTATCATCAGATGCTTCTCTTTATGTCAAATTACAGAAGAAGATGGTGATCCTAAAGGCAATTATTTGTTACATAATTTTAATGTTAATTAAATTGACTTTTCTCTTTCATTGGGCTTGAGGATGGCAATTGTAGCAAGATGCAGAAAGTACCAATTCCAGGATAAAAGCAGATTTATAACAGCACATTTTTTTTGAACCATGAGCTGATAATGCCCCCAAACACTGGAGAATGCGCAGAAGAATATCTAATTTTATTGGGACATGTTTTCTAATTCCAAATGAACATAATAGAAAGTAATTAGGATAACTTCTCTTACATGATAGCTATTGATAATCATATCCAAATGTATTAATCAATTACTGAAATATTTTAAGTCATAAGTTGGTAAAGAGAAATAGAAACTATTATTTGTCAGGGTAAATTTTTCATATAAAATACAGGAAGCTCGGTTAAATCTGTACTTCAGATATACAAGGAATAATTTATATAGGATAAGGATGTCCCAAATGGGGTATACTTATGCTAAATGATTATTCATTGTTTATCTGAGATTTAAATTTAACTGGCCACCCTTGTCAGGACCTGTATTGTAAAGCCACATCACCCTTTGGTTTGTATCCAGCCATCATAGGGATAAATGTATGGAAATACCGGTTATATATTGGCTTCTTATCAGCTTCTAAGTTTTGACTGAAATTGATATAAATTAAGGTGTAAATGTAATCTCTTTAGTATAAATGTGAGCACTGCTGGCACTAATGAGGCCTCCAGTTGATTCATATGCACATATGGCATAAGATTGCTTTATATCAATTTCAGCCATTAAAACTTTAACATTAGTCCCACCGACTCTGGAAGTAAAAGTGGAATGATCAGTTGAACCCAAGAATTTGAGAGCAGACTGAACAATAGAGTGAGATTTCACCTCAAACAACAACAACAACAATAATGATAACAATAACAAACTTCAGTTATACCTAAGATACCAAGATACCACAGTATTTTTTGGACTATAAGTAGGCAGGACCCTGGAAAAATGGGAATAGGAGAGAGAAGTCAAATTTAGGGAAAACATGTTTGGAAAAGTTCTTCATTAGCATTACTTGATAAAAATATAATGCGAGAATTTAAATATTCTCCTAATCACATTTTCAAAAGCAAAAAAAAAAACCAGGTGAAATTAGTTTTACTTTTATTTAATCTATATCAAAAAACATTGTAAATATTGTAAAAATATTATAATAATTATAGCATACTATATAATATACTACTATTAAAATAAATATTGAAATTGACATGTAAGCAACATTATAAAATGTAAAGTATTTTGTATTCTTTTTTCTTCCTAAGTTTTGGAAATATAGTATTTTTCACTTAAGAAAATATCATTTTAGGCTAAGGTGCCAGCCACGTACACCTAAGGTGGTGGGTTCGAATCCCCAGCCCAGACCTGCCAAACAACAATGATGGCTGCAACCAAAAAATAGCCAGGCATTGTGGCGGGCGCCTGTGGTCCCAGCTACTTGAGAGGCGGAGGCAGGAGACTCGCTTGAGCCCAGGAGTTGGAGGTTGCTGTGAGCTGTAATGCCACAGCACTCTGCCCAGGGGGACAGCTTGAGGCACTGTCTCAAAAAAAAAAAAAAAAAAGAAAGAAAATATCATTTTGGAGTAGCCAAATTTCAAGGGCTCAGCTAGTGCCTGCCATATTGGTTAATGTAGATCTAAATTCTTGCTACTTCAGGTGTGATTACCAGCAGCAATGACATCACTTGAGAGTTTGTTAGAGATACAGAACATCAAGTCCCAAACTAGACTTACTAAATCAGAATGAATCTTCATTTTAATGAGGCCTCCGGTTGATTCATATGCACAATAATAGTTAAGAGTCCTGCAGTGGAGAGAACTGAGCATTTCCAAGGATATCAGTCATGGTTTATGCATTCCGAGTTTGATAGTGAGGATTATTAGTACTTTATTGACAAGGGTAATCCAAAAGAGAAGAGAAAACTGACAACAGACAGATGGTGGTGAATACCACCTGTGCCTAAGTTGTAAGATCTTTTATTTTATTTTGAGAAATTGGTTTGTGCATATGAGTAAGTTATTTCTACCCAAGAGCACAGACAGAACTTTATTCATGAAGTTTTCAGAGTAGTGAGGTTGGCTAGTTCCATATTCGAGCCATTCAACTAAGCATTTCCAAATGAATTATCTTCTATATTCCCTCACTGCTTTCATGCTAAATACACATCATCCTCTTATAACTATCTCTTCTTTGGTCTCATCTTTTTGTAGTTTATTTTCCCTCTCTTTTGACCCATCCTTATTATCAATTTTCATATCTCCTTTACTGTGTTGCTTGAAAACTATTTCATTATAAATATACATTAAACATATTCACAACTTTTATCTATTCACTTAAAACTTTTTCACCAGAAGGAGATATAGAAGTGAACAAAGTAGACAAAATCCTTGCTTTCACAGAGCTTAAAGTCATATGAGGTGGAAGGGGACAAATATTTAACAGTGTTTACAATTTTGATAAATGCTCTGTAGGACAAGTGGAAGTACAATGATAGCATATAACATGGAGCTCTCACTTAGTCTGTAAGGTCAAAGAACAGCTTCATTGAAGAAGTGATATTTAAGTATCACTTAATGGAACCTGAAAAAGTAACTGGATTTTGCTGTGTGTATTGGAGAAGGGAGTATGAGGGTAATAAAATATTCCAGTTTCTCACTGTACTCTGTACTTTTCTTTTATCACACTTATAACAATTTGGAATGATATATTTATAACTTATTTGATTGATAATATTTCCTCTGTTAAAATGTAAGTCCCAAGAGGGTAGAAACCTTTTTGTTTTGTTCATTGTTATAGCCCCCACACTTAGAATAATGCATGTTAATAAAAGTCACTCAAATATTTCTAAAGTGCTAAGGTCCTTCTGAGAAAATGGGGTCTTTTTTTCATATTTATTTATTTACATATACATGTGTTTATTTAGTTTCCACTTTTTGCCTTCTATAGAGGATTAAACATCATACTTACTACAACAGTCACCAATATCGTAACTTATATGAGGAATTACTGAGAACAAGACATTCTCCTGGCAAGCCTGGAAATCTCTTGTGACTTGGAAGGCAAGCCACCAAGTAACTCAGTAATACTGGAGAAGTAAAGTTCAATCCTGTAGTAGTAAGGCTATTGTTAAACATTAAGCATTTTATGACAGTTCCTTAAAGGATTTGTGGAGAAAAATTGCATTTAGTATTTTGACGATCATTTCCTTACCACTCTTGAAGATCATTTCCTTGAATACATTCTCTATTGGCACCTATGAGATCGTTTCCCTGAGCATGCAGCCCCTGCATGTCTTTGCTTAGTAATCTTTCTGCCTATTATGTATCTTCTCAATAAAAGGACTCTGCGAGAAGTGTTCAGTGCTATCCTGCATCTATAGTTAGCTTCACCTCCTGCAGCGTGTACTGTCAATCCGTGTCTAGCGCGATCATTTATGTGGTTGTGACAGCCTTCACAAAATCGAAAAGGCTTAAAATTTAATAACAATAACGATGTTTAAGATAAGGACTAGAAACAAAAACCTTGTAAAGAACAAACGAAGATAAGTACATTCAGAAAAGAAATCAGATGATTGCTGCAATGAAATATTGAGCAATTATAATATAATAATTCAAAAAAGGTAACATTCACATTGTCAAATAAGAGTATGTCTATTATAGAATGCTTTATCTCTGAGGTTCACTATGGAGTCATCAGCTAGCTTCTTCTTTTTATTATTTTTTCCAAAGTCTCAAAAAATAGACAACTAATATTTATAAATAAAAATAAAAGATAATTTCAAAAAGCAGATCATGCCAAATCATATAGACAACAGAAAAAGAAAAAATACTTCAAAATCATTCTGCTTCATCTGGATACACCTCATATTGAAATTGGAAAAAATATATTATTATAAAGGGAAATTACAAACATATTTCACTTATAAATGAAGATGTAATATCTAAACAACATATTAACAAGTTGAATTAAAAATTAATGTTGAAATAATATACTTTGGTCAAAATTAAATCCAGTTTATGTAAGAATTAGTCACTATTTTCTTTTTTTTTTTTGATGGGGTTATATTTAAATAACTGCCATAAAACTATTGTGACTGCAGAGAACATTAGTAAGGTATGTTTAAAAGACCAGAGATCAGTGAATTGCAGATCATGGAGATCCTTAGGTGCAATCTTCAAAACAATAGGACTTTCTACTATAGTGTAAAATGTCATGAGTTTTATATCTTGTCATCTGCAGGGAGCATTCCATTTTAAAACCTCTCTATCTAATCTCAAACTCAAGTTCTTTTTCTACCTTTTCATTATCTCTGTCCACCTTCTTTGGCTGCATTTGTATTTCACGTCTCTCTCTCATATTCCTATTTAGTTTAGTAACTTATTGTAGTTTCAGCCTAAATTCCATTGTCACACAATTTAATTGGGTTTATTCCTTTTCTATAATCTCTCACTCCTTTGACTTTATGTATTTTTTATTCTGTCCTGGCTAACCCTCTTGCCTTTCATAGACCCTTTCATGAGGTCTAGGGATTTACATGGAGAAAGTTATCAAACCATGTTCATCATGTTTACTGCAAATCTGTCTTCACTAGCTTTAGGAGGCACTCATTATATTTAATAATCCATGTATATTTATAGACTTCCTATACCAATACCAATTATAACTCCAGAATTTTCAGATTTTGACTTCCTACTTGAATTACACGTACTATGCTCCCTCAAGATCCATTCTCTCCATCTCAAAATCAATCTCTCTTTCTCTTTTTTTGTTTTGCTTACCCCCTCCCCTTCTTGCTTAAGAAATGAGAATTGTATCGTTTTACTTTCTAAGGCAAATACTTCTTGTCTTTTCCTTTACTATTCCTCTAAGATCATACTCTATCAATTATAACTCTTTCCAGTTTTTCTGAGCCCTTATCTCCTTATTTCTTTCCTTATGCTTACACTTAAAAACCAACATAGCATACTATTAACAAGAACAGATTCTGGAGTCAGAATACCTAAACTTGAAGTCTTTATTCTACTACCCAAGTGCTGTGTGACTATGAATTGGTCACCTAGGTTTTATGATCTTTATTTTCTTATCTGAAAACATATATGATAGTTTTTTTGTTGTTGTTTGTTTGTTTGTTTTTTGGCCCGGGCCAAGTTTGAACCAACTACTTCCGGTATATGGGGCCAGTGCCCTATTCCTTTGAGCCACAGGTGCTGCCCTACAGGATAGTTTTTTTTTTTTTTTTTTTTTTTTGAGACGAA